>NW_006294766.1:151808-162559 GCF_000327345.1 Myotis davidii
CTGTTCCTTCTGCTCTTCCTGGTCCTGCTCCTGCTGCTCGAGGACGCTGGAGCCCAGCAAGGTGAGTGGTTCCTGGGGAAGGCGCGGGGCATGGAGCCCCACGGGCGGCGGGGGCGCGGGGAGGGCCTGCGGGGCGCCAGGGCTGCGGGCCCTGAGCCGAGTCAGCCACACGCCGGGAAGGTGCGGGGTGCCTTCCGCGCGTGGGCAGACCGGGGCCGGCGCTCTCCAGGCTGAGTTGCAAAGCTAGGATCAGCCTGTTGTCCCCCAGCGTGGCGCGGCTGTACTTTTTTTTTTTTTGGCGAGGCCATTCATTTTCCTGAAAAGAGGGGAGCGAGACCCTGCTATCAAGGCCGCCTTTTTGGTATTGGATTATTTTTCTAGGGAAAATCTTTGGGGGAGGAAAAAAAGATGTACTGGAGACATGACGCCTAAAGTTAAGCTAAATGGATGAGTAGACAGTAGAAAGGCAAGGTAATTAAATAGCACCTTCAACCTATTAAAGGCAAGTGGCGGTAACTACTATCTTTTGTGCAAGTTCTCAGGTTCAACAGCGAATGAAATTGATCCTGGTTATCTTTGAGTCTTGGGTTTAGGAAGTGTACTTGACAGTCCCTGGTGGTTAATTAGTCTGGATGGTGGTCTCGATTCTAGACTCTAGATTGCCTGGGTCCAACGCTGGCTCTGACCCAGTGCAGCCTCTTATGTTACCTCAATGGGACTTTCCACGTTAAAAGGGTAAGATGGTCCAGAAAGGGACAAAACTTTTTTTTTCTGTCTACAACCCTTGGAAAACCTATGGAAGAAGCAAGCAAAATTGTTTATTGAATAGTCACTGTGATGGAAAGAGAATGCCGTGCTGATGCACCCTCCACCCTTTTTGTACTATTTTTCAGGCGGTGAACCGTAATTTTTGAATCCGTTTGGCATCATTATTGAACATATTTTCCATTGCATTTCCCAGTGAGCAGGATTGTTACTTATTTCTGGGAAGATTATTTTTTTAATTGATCTCCACGTTTAAGTCCAGCTTACTGTTGCTCTCATAGGGTTTTCAGTAAAGAATGGAATCTTGGCCGTAAGCCTGTCGTGAGGATGCTGAGACTTTGACAGGCACATGGGGATATATCTCTAACTGTAAAGAAAAAAACATATTTGGTAAACGGACCTCTTTTAGAGTTAGGCATCTCTATGCAATGTAGATGCTTAGCATTCAGGTTTTAGATAATCTTCAGTAAATTTTTGAACATTGGCCCTTAATAAGTTAGAGTGTGAAATCCTTCTTTTCATTGAAGTCCTAGAGCCTGTGCTTGTATTTTCCTCCTAGTAGGGAAAAACGCACATAACAAAAAACAGGCTTATATATGGCTAACCCTTATTGGGGCTTGCTTTGTGGCAGGCACAGTACCAAGTGGTTTACATGTATTAACTCAATCCTCACCACAAACGTTTGAGGTAGATATTGTTATCCCATTTCAAACATAGGAAACAGGCCAAAAAAATGTAAGGTACCTTGGTATAGAAAGGAATATAACTACCTAAGCAGAAAACATGTTTTTAAAAAAATATTTGAACAATGTAGAATGTTACATGTCTCCCCCCAAATGAGACAATTGCCTTGGTATTTAGAATTTCACAAGCCTGATCTAATTAAACATGCAACATTCATTACATTTTAAACAATATTTTATTTCAGTTCTTACCATTATTTTAACAAATATGTTTGTCTTTCACAGTGTTATCTTTTTTTAAAACATGTTTTTATTGATTTCAGAGAGAGAGAGAGAGAGAGAGAGAGAGAGAGAAACATCAATGATGAGAGTCATTGATTGGCTGTCTCCTGCATGCCCCCTACTGGGAATATTACTTGCAACCCAGGAATGGGCCTGCAACCTGGAATGGAACTGTAATCACTTGGTTCATAGGTCTATGCTCAACCACTGAACCATACCAGCTGGGATCACAGTATTATCCTATATAATAAAAGGCTGATATGCAAATTGTCCCCTTAGAAGTTCAACTGGGAGTTCGATCACTTGCTATGACGTGCACTGACTACCAGGGGGTGGCGTGGAACATGGTGGGTGACCAGCAGAGGCAGCAGGTTGCTGAGGGAGCCAGGGAAGGAGGAGGCGGGGAACTGCATGGTAACAGCATGGGCAGCGAGGGAAGGAGGAGGCAGGGAACCTGATTGGCCCTGATCGATAGCCAGGCCTAGGGACCCTACCCATGCACGAATTTCATGCACCAGGCCTCTAGTCCTATATAATAAAACCCTAATATGCGAATTGACCAAATGATGGAACAACTGTTCACTGTGATGCACAATGACCACAAAGGGGCAGACACTTAACACAGGAGCTGCCCCCTGATGGTCAGTGCACTCCCACAGAGGGAGTGCTGCTCAGCCAAAAGCTTGGCTCATGGCTGGCAAGCGCAGTGGTGGTGGCGGGAGCCTCTCCTGCCTCTGGTGCAGGCAGATGGTAAGGAACGAGGGGTCCCGGACTGCAAGAGGGATGTTTGACTGCCAGGTTAGGCACAGAGGGCGCAGGCTGGGCTGAGGAACCCCCTCTCGCCCCCAGTGCACAAATGTGCACCAGGCCTCTAGTCTTATATAAACACAAATGTAGATTAAACTCAAATAGAAATGATGTTGGTAATTTAAAAGACCTAATTTCTAGTTCTTCAAAATTGGGTAAATATTAAGTCATATGTCATGGTTGGTAGGAGAATACATACCTTTTTTTCCTTTTTTAATAATTTTATTTTTCAATTACAGTTGACATTCAATATTGTTTCGTATTAGCTTCAGGTGTACAGCATAATGATTAGACACCTTTGTCCTTTACAAAGTGATTTTTCTGCCTCCCATCCCTCCATATTTCCAGTACCCTACCTGCCACCGTATATAGTTATTACAATATTTTTGACTCTGTTCCCTATGCTGTACTTTACATTCCAGTGACTATTTTATAACTACCAATTTGTACTTCGTAATCCCTTCATAACTATTTCATAATTTAATGAAAATGAAATGATAGTACACAAGAGTTTTTCAAAGGGGAAAGTATAACTTAGCTGTAACTGATCATTGTCTAATCTTGAACTTACTAAATTATCTGATAAAATAAGGACCAATTAGGTATATATCACCTGAAAACTCAGGAATTGTGTGGGATTTAAACTCCCTGCTTTTTTAAAATTGTATTTTCATACCCAAAGGACCGTGAAGCAGTCTGTGGTGGAATTGCTTTTAAACCAGTCTGTGTAGTCTAACAGATGTGCTTTAAGGGTCCACTGGTGTTCCTCGCATAACCTGAAAAGAAGGCGATTTCAGAATGAGAAGCAGTGCTTTGAAACACCTATGCAGTGGTTCTTAACTTTCCTAATGCCGCGACCCTTTAATACAGTTCCTCATGTTGTGGTGAGCCCAACCATAAAATTATTTTTGTTGCTACTTCATAACTGTAATTTCGCTACTGTTATGAATCATAATGTAATTATCTGATATGCTATATGTGTTTTCCGATGGCCGCGACCCACAGGTTGAGAACCGCTGACCTATAGAATTTTTAACAGTGTAAGTGTCTACATAGTATTAGGAAAAATACTGGAAGGAAATAAAATGGTAACAGTTGTCTTTTGCTAATACAGTTGTGGGTAATTTCTTCTTTATGCTTCTTCAAACTGAAGTTTGCATATAGGCAGAATTAAAAATGTGCTATGTAAAATGTTTTTGATAGTTTTTTTTTCAAACAGCATAAGGAGAATGCATGTTATATGCAGAGTGGGGCAAAAGTAGGTTTACAGTTGTTTGTATGGAAAATAATGCAATAATTAGTAAATTATAATACAAGAATAAAGTCTGTTTGGCATAATCACAATTGTAAGCCTACTTTTGCCTTAGCCTATAGATGTGGAGGTAGAATGTTGCTTCAGGGTTTTTTTTTTTGCTTTGTTTTATCTTTCAGACATCATTTTAAAATAGAGACCACCTTCATTTCAATTAATGCCATACATAGCTATTCCTCAGGTTTTCTGCTGACAGACTGATTTTTCTTTTTATTTGGCTCAGTAAAACTCACTATTGGTCTGAAAACTTATCAGCCTTTCAAAACAGCAGAGATGTTTTTTGACCAATCTCATATCATTAACCTATTTACTCACATCTGTTTTACTATCGTGGTGTTTTAGATATGGGTTATAGTTGTCTGTTTTTATTTGTAAATTTCATATTACGTTCCTCTTCAAACTTTTTTTTTATTGAAACCGTTTCCCCCCCCCGTAAAATGTACATCTTTGTAAAACACTTAAATTGGTGAAACTTACGCTGGTTGCATATTGGCTACTGTAATACATTTACTTAATAGAAAAGCGAGGGTCGCCCATGAATGATTTATGACTCTGGTTTACATTATGATTGTAGGAATTTGTGTCATCTCATTTCAGGAGCTCAGCTTCCTCATTTGTATCATGGAAGGCTTGCCTATCTTTGGGGTTAGAATATTATTTGAATGTGGAGTGAATTTTAAAATCCATTAAGAACTGACTTGTTTACTAATATTAATGTGAAATATTTGTGAAGATACAAATTTTTGCTTCCTAATTTAATAAACCTATAAGACAAATCAGATTCTTTTGTAAAAAGATTTCAGTTCCACAATGGTATTTGGAACTAATGTGTGTGGGGGAATTATATAGTGTCAAGTAATGCTTTTATTTCCTTTTGATTCAGGGAAATATTTTTGAACAATATTTGTAAATTGTCTAAATTGAAGAGCACATCTCCCTTTGCAAAGAACATTTGTAATTATTTTTGGTATTAACATTAAGTTAATTTAGAATTTTCCATTGTCTTTCTTGGTGTGATAAAACATTAAGATTCTTTATGTAATTTGTTCAGAGGCAAAAATCAAAGCATCTTTTTTTCTGCTATATTTCTGATTAATTTTGCACAGTGGATAGTAGAAATATAGCACATATTCCACATATGCTAATGATCAGATTAAAATCCTCATTTTTTTAAAACTTATAAATGAAAAATTAATTTTAAAATTGCAGGTTATAGATGAATATAAAAAATCTTAAAATAGTGAAATTTGTATAAATGAAAGTACCAGTCCTAGAATTAAAATGACAAATTAATTTTCAGAAAGCACAATGGTATTTCAGTATGATGAGAAAAAGCTAGATTTACATAGAGATAGATTTTAAATTTAAGGACTATATTTAATAAAGTGCACCTGGGATGTGAAAACTCAGGTGATAATATTGGGCACTAATGCATGCAAATAGGTAGTTTCTATTTCCACTTCTTGATTAGTTGGAAGGGTGTGGAATGATGAAAAATTAGGAGGATTAGGAAGAGCTTTGTAGAGATAATGATATTTACTAAATGTGATTGTTGAAGTATGAAGTGGAGTGGACACCTTGGTAGTTTTTCTTGTGTGGTTCTTAAATTCACTTTATTTTAGGACAACATTCTGGCCTTAGTACTTTATTTTTAAAACTATTGTGCAGATAACAATGATTGTTACTCAAAACCAACAAAAACTTAAACTATAATTATCTGCAGTTCTACTCCCTAATTTATTGACCTATACTTTTTATGTTCCTTTCTATCCCATATTTACATACCTACATAATCTTACATGGATGTAATTTTAACACCTGTGTGTTATGTTCTGTAGACATAGCATGTGAAAATTAATTTATGCCCAGCTGGTGTGGCTCAGTGGTTGAGCGTTGACCCATGAACAAGAGGTCACCAGATATTCCTGTCAGGGCATATGCCCTGGTTGCTTGGGGGCTCGACCCCCCCAGTAGGGGGCCTGCAGGAGGCAGCTGATTGATGTTGTCTCCCTCTCATTGATATTTCCATCTCTCTGTCTCTCTTCCTCTCTAAAATCAATGAAAACAAATAAAATTATAAGCTAACATGTAAGCGTACTTACAAAATACAAGACGAAAACTTCAAAATGTTAAAATTTCTTACAAGATATTTATTATTTATGAAGTAACTAGAGGCCCGGTGCACGAAATTCATGCACGAATAGGGTCCCTAGGCCTGGCCGGTGATCAGGGCCAATCGGGGCCTTCCTTCGTTCTGCACCATCTCCTGGTGGTCAGTGCACATCATAGCGAGCGATCAAATTCCTAGTAGAACTCCTGAGGGGACACTTTGCATATTAGCCTTTTATATTTTTAGATTACTGTATTGTTCAGAACTGCTATTACATTATTTTCTTTATTCCACTGGATTAACCCCTAGAGTGCCGGGGAGCGCGATCACGCTCCTCCTGTCTTTTGCCAAAATTGCCGGGAGCGCTATTGTGCTCCTCCTGCAGTGTCACTATTAGATGCTAGTAGTTCACTCTTTATTAACAGATGGCACTAAGTGCAGATTACTTATGATGCTGAATGTCTGTAGTTCTAAAATTGACCCCTGGCATTTATCTGCCTAATTTTTTACAGATACTATGATTTTATGAAGTTTACTCAGATTTTGTAGCCTAAAATCGGCAAAAATGCCTTGACAATTTTAGCATAGTTCCTAGGATATTGGTTGGCACTCAAAGGGTTAAATTCTTCACTCAGGATAGGATCTTTGAGAAAGTACAGTAAGTCCTTAATGATGTGAATAGCTTCTGCACTTTAAGTGAAATGATGTATTAACAAAACCAATGTTACCACAGGCTAATTGATATAAACAGTGTTAAGTTTTGGCATCTCATCAATGTTAAAACAATGTTGAAAGAAAAGATGTTAATTTTGGACCTGCTGTATGTCAGTTCAAAATATTAGTTTAGAAACGTATATCATGCTAATTTTCCAGATTATGTGGATTAAATCAATATAATCCATGAGGACAGAAAATACCTGTAGATATTCAAATAAAATAGTATTTGATTAATGCTGATGTCTATGAAGCAGGTGGTATAATGGGTGGTATTAAAAGGCTACTAAAACATCAGCTAGGTGTGAAGGGTATGTAGTTGGGAGAAAAACTTTAATTGGCTACTTGAATCCTGGGGAAGACCCCAAGGTGCAAGCTCCTTCCACTGCTTTCTAAGGGAGTGGGCCCATAGTTTCCTGCATGGCTTTTTCTGAGAAGGGTGCAGGCAAGTTTGCAGTCAAAGCTGAATTGCTTAGTATCGAAGAGAAGATGCTGGCGCTCTTTATCATTCTCTCATTAAGAACTGTCAGCATGAAAGAATTTCAATTATGAGCTCCCAGGAGAGTGTTCACATATGCCAGTACAGTCCAGGGACATTCAGAGAAGAGTAATAAACATTGTCATTGTTTTCAGAGAACCTATAGTTTGGGAAATAATCTCCAAGTTGGAATATATATAGAAATGCTGTGGGTTTATGAGGGAACGAGAGCTCACACCACCTAGGAAAGTAGGAGAAGCTTTGCTGATAAAGTAGTTTTAAGTGGCTGAGGTTTAAAGAATTGCTCAATTCCTAGTCCACAGTGATGGCAGACATTTGAAGAGTAAAGATCACATCATCAGAACAGCAAGGAGTCTGGAAGCAGGCCTCTGGTCTTGGCCTACCACTTTTTCCTTGAGCCCCATGTCCTGGATCCCTGCCCAATTATTGGGCAAGTGTTTCTGGGCTATGGTTCTATGCACTGTGGTATTGCCTGCCCTCTTGAAGCCAAGTTAATACTACCATAGTGTGGCCAGCAGCTCTTTTGTCACTTATAAGATAAAATCTAAACCTCTGCATGTTACAAATATGGGGTAGGCAAAAATAGGTTTACAGTTGTTTGTATGGAAAATCTACACTAATAAAAGAGAAAAATGGTAATTGGCGTACGATGCTACCCTTTTCATTGGCTAATCAGGGCTATATGCAAATTAACTGCCAACTAAGATTGGCAGTTAACTGCCAACAAGATGGCGGCTAATTTGCATATGTAGGCACAATGCAGGGAGGCGAAAGGGAAAGCAGGAACAAGCCCCCTGCCACTGACAGTGATCGGAAACCCAGGGGGGAGCTAAGAGCAGGGGGGCAGGGCAAAGGCTGCCCTGGGGCCACCTTTGCCATGCCCCCCAGCCATGATCAGAGATAGCAGGCCAGTGATAGCAGGAAGTAGGGGTGGAGCAATAAACTTTCACATGTTCACAACTGTAAACCTGCTTTTGCCTACATCTGTATAACTTTTTCAGTCTGGTCCCTCTCTTCCTCTTTGACTTATTAATCTCATGCCAGCAACCCTTGTGCTTTATAGTTCAGGTGTAAGACTGAACTACTTTTTATTCTCCTTATATATAATTTTATACTCTTCTTGCCTTGTTCCCTCTATCGACATCTTTATATATGCCATTCTGTCTACTTGGAATACCTTTACTTTCCTTGTCTACTTGGTAAACTCTTAATTATCCTTCAAAGATCCTTCTTTGGTCTCATTCCCTCTGTGAAGAGTTTTCTAACCATCACCAAACATGCATTTCAAGTTAGTACTTTCCAGTTATTTCTGTTCATTCTTTAATGACACTATTTTAAATATTTGTTCCTGGTACAGAGTTTTATTCATTTTCTTATTTTTAATGATTAGTATGATGTCGGTCATTCAAGAAATGTATACTAATGGCCCATTTCTAGAGTGAATCTGCTGCCCTAAGCACATTATTTGGTGTTAGTCCCTGGATACCTTCATGCCCTTCACACCATTGTTCTTTGTCTAATCCTCACAGTTAGTGGGCAGCCCAAGAGACTGGCTTCTCAGACTCATGGGAATAGAGCCATTTTTTGAGCCTACTTGCTCAGGGTCTAACATTTGCCCAGCATTTCCCAGCCATCTTCTTCCCAGGAGCTAGACTTCTGCTGCACCCCCTTGATGAGAGGGGTCCTCCTTTAACTGGAACTCTGAATATACCCATGGCTACTTCTTAGAAAGCACTCCAGTGCCCACCTGTCAGATCATCCTAAAGAACAGTGACAGCCTAAATCAATGTCAGCAAGTTGGGTGCACTCCTTTGTTCTCTTTCAAATTCTCATTTGAAGAGTTACCTCCACAATTTTAAGAGTTTCCTATTTTTGGTTCTAGTAGTTGCCTGCTTTCTTTTTAGTCACCAGCTAAAATGCCTGGAAAACGCTTGGGTAGCTTTAGTAATCTGGTGTCAGGAAAATAGTGAGAAACAATGGCTGGAAAGGTCAGTGGGAACATTATGGAGGACTTTCCATTGTGGGCAGACTGAGGAGTTTGTACCTGAGATATTAGGTGTGGCGTCAGCCATAGGTTCCTCCATCTTCACCCAGTCCATTTGTCCATCTGTAGGTTCAGTTGTCTCTTACCAACCTCGTCTATCATCTCACTGATGCTTTCCCCCTGGTCCTTGACAGATCCCATGCAGGCTCACGTGCCAATCTCCAATGTCTGCTTTCTCAGATCTAGATATCTCAAGATTACTGGAGAAAGCCATGTGTTGGTTGTGATTAGATATGCCACAAATGAGGACTACTAATCAGATCTTAAATGGGAATTACTGCTCAACAGCAGCTTATGACTGTCCCACTTTGTAGAGCTAAACTCCTCTTGCCCTTGTCCTCATCCCTGCACAGTAGAGCTTTGCCTCCTGCCTCACCTCTCCTTTCCAGAGCACTGCTTCATCAGGGAATATATGTTGTGCTGTAGTATAATTTAAATTTCCGTGGTGCTTCTTATTCTATGCCTGGGAACATGCTCAAAACACCACCTGCTTTTGCACATCTTTTGAGCTGGTTGCTTTTCAGGTACCTTATAGCTCAGCTTTTTTTTCAGTGACAAGCTTTCTAAAAAGTAGGCTATACTAGTGCTATACATTTCTTAGTGTCCGGCACATAGCAGGAATTTCTTAATGATGATTTCCTTTTTAACCCTTGCAGGCTAGCTTCTGCTGTACTGTAACCGTCATTTAAACTGTCGGTTTTGTTTTTTTGTTTTACTCTCCAAAACCTGAGAGCTTTGTCTGTCTTTATTAATTTTTAGCATGGTGGACTTTGAAAGTATGGAGACTTTGGAGTCAGACACACCTGGATTTAAATACTAGCCATGTCAACTTTGGGATTTACGGTACTTACCACTCTCAGTGTTATTAAATATGTAATGTATCTCTCTAGAATGTCTGAGGGCCGGGATCAAATCTGTTTGGGGTAGCTGGTAAATATTTGTTCAAGGAGTGAATCAATGTATGAATGAAAATTTTGTTTCTCTTTTTCCTATCTGTAGTTAAAATCTCCATCTTCAAATGTTTGCTTTCTAATGAGACCCAGATCTTTTCCATCTTTCTGTTATCCCAATCCCAGTTATTGTTTAGGGAAGTCCCATTTCTAGTTCAGTGGGAAGGGTCAGACTGTGCAGTAGAGGAAGATGACACCAAGGTGTGATTGTTCTCCTGAGATATTTTTTTTACCTGGCCTCTATATCCACGCAGACCTTAATGCTGGCTTTGACCTTCCTTTTCACATCCGCTTTCTTTCTCCAACTTCTGTTGATATGTTGTCAGGTTCATGGCTTATCTCTTTCTTTCTGGCATACCCTTGTTTCTAGTTACTCTTTGGATCCTAGAAGCTAACTTTATAGGCCTGAGAGAGACATTCTGTTGCATAGGTGGAAGATATGTGTTTTAGTTAGGACTCTCGAGGTCATTGGGAACAGAAGTCTAAATCTGCTTACTGTGGAAGGGAAAAGTATTAGGAGGATTCTAAGATCACATTGTGGAGTCTTGGGAAGAGCTGAACCATGCTAAGCCAAGGGGAAAGCAG
>NW_006294766.1:162581-181567 GCF_000327345.1 Myotis davidii
CAGCTGCATTTTTGTCTCTTGGTTCAGTCTGGCTTTCTGTGGATGCACAGAATCATGGCTTTAGCAGTTCTTCAGGCTGATAGCTTCAACACTGGAGAGATTTTGGAATTTTCCCTAATGTACAAAGTCCAGAAATCAGAGGGAAGGGTGAGTTGGCCTCACGTTGGCCACTATATTTTACAGCAGTTGTTACCAAACCCTCAGTGGTACCTTGGGATATAGGAGGTGGTATCCCCATGTACCGGTGAAGATATGGAGGCTTTTAGAGGTTAAGTGCCCAGGATCTCAAAGTTGGCATGGCTAGAATTTAAATCCAAGTCTGTCTAATTCCAAAGCCTGTGTACTTCGTACTGAATTACTTGCTATCAAGTGCCTACCACTGGCTTGTTTGGGTATATTATTTTTCTAAATTCAACAGCATGTGTTAAGAGCCTAGTATGCCCTATTTCTGTGTGTGTGCCTGCCTAACAGAGTTTTACAGGTTGGTATGGTAAACTGACATAAAATGCATATGTTCCTGGCCAGCATGGTTAAATGGTTGAACATTGACCTGTGAACCAGGAGGTTGATTTGATTCTCACTCAGGGCAGATGTCCAGGTTGCGGGTTCGATCCCCAGTGTGGGGCATTCAGGAGGCAGCTGATCAATGATTCTCTGAATCATTAATGTTTCTATCTCCCCCTTTCCCTTCCTTTCTGAAATCAATGATAAAATGTAATTAAGCATATTAAGTACAGTAAAGAGATTCTGATAATAGAAATAGAAAGACCAAGACTTTCAGCATGTTTTTCAAAAGAGATAACATTGAATTTGCTAGATGGATGAGAAGAGGAAGCATGTTGTTCTTGGCAGGGTGGAATAGCATGTGCAGTGGCTCAGAGGAGAGAACTTGGAGCATGCAGTCACCCATAGTTCTGCAGCTGGAGCAAAGAGGTTGTGGGGAAAGTCAGGAAATGAGACTGAAAGGGGGATAGGGGAAAGATAACAGACCTCGTATCCTTGCTGGAGAATCTGACTTTTATTGTATTCTCGGTGGAAAATAGTGGAAGGATTTTTAAATAAGGGACCTACATGACCCAGTTGGTGTTTCAGAAACACTGGCAGGGGTGTGGACTGTGGGTTAGAGAAAGGAAAGATTAGGAAGTGTGGAAACAAGGGCCTGCACTTGTTCAGGGGGACTAAATTTAGAGATATTGAGGAGATAGAAAGTATAAAACATAATGACCAGTTAAAGTCGAAAGAGCAAAGGTTAAAATGCTTTTTTAAATTTTTTCATTTCTGCAATTCTGTTCTCCCTGCTTTCTACCTCCTTCACCCACCAGGATTTCTAACTGGTTAACTGCTATTTATCCTGCACAGACACACATGCATAAACTTCCTCATTATTTCCTCATAGTACTCATCGTCCATGAAATTACTTGCTATGTCTGTCTTACTATATTGCAAACTATAAGGACAGAGGCTTTGTCTCTCATTTTTGTTGTTATTCATAGCACCTACTGCAGTGCCTGGCCTGTGGAAGATGTTCCTTGAATACTTGGGACATGTTGAGTTTGAATGCAGTGGAACTTCTTAGCAGAGGTGCTTAATGTTCAAGTTTGAGGACTAAGAGAACAGTGTTTGGAGGCTTTGGAGCTTCCTCCATTTCAGTGGTAACTGAAATCTTAGGAGTAGGTGAGGTTGCTCCAGTAGAATACAAAGAGTGGGGAAAAGAGCTCTGGAGAACAGCAGCATCAGCAGTAAGAAGCCAGGTGAGCTAGGGTGCCAGAAAAGTTGCAAGGGCAGAGTTGGAAGAGCTAAGAGAGGGAAGGAGAGTTTTAAGAATGAGGGAGGAAGGTATGAAGGAAGGAAGAAATATGGGAGGGCAAGAAGGGCCAGCAATGCCAGTTGCTGTAGAAAAATCACAAATGATAAGTATAGAAAAGCATCCATTGAGTTTTGACAGCTTGGAAACTGACTGCTTTAGTGAATGGTTTCATTAGAGAGATCAGTCTGCATTTCCTAGGGCTATCATAACAAATTACCACAAACTTACTTGGCTTACAACAGAAATGTATTGTCTCATAATTCTAGAGGCTAGCATTGTAAAAATTAGGGTATCGACAGGGCCATGCTTGCTCCAAACACCCTAGATGAGTATCCCTGACTCTCCCTAGCTTCTGACAGTAGCAGTCTTTGGTGTTCTTTTGCATTACTCCATTCTCTAGTTCTATAGTTGCATGGTATTCTTGTCTGTATCTGTCTCCAAATTTTCCTCCTCTTATAAGGACACCAGTCATTGGATTAGAGTCTACCTTGGTTCAGTATGGCAGTATCTTAACCTGAGTACATTTGCAAAGACCTTATTTCCAAATAAGGTTGCATTCACAGGTATCAGAGATTAGGACTTGAACATACTATTTTGGGAGGCACAGCTGTCTGGAAAGTGAATTGTAGTTCATTAAAACTAGAGTGGGAGGCAAAGAAGTAAAATATGAAGAATAAAGAACTAAAGAAATCCCTGTAAAAGAAAGGAAAAGTGAAAAAGAAGATGGGAAATGTCAAGGGACACTGGGTGGAAAGGTGTTTTTTTCTGTATGGTTTTTGTAGTTATTGCTGTTAGTATTTTAAGATTTGTTAAAGTACAGATCCTAGACCCCACTGGAGAAGTATCTTACAATGTAAAATTTGTTTAAAAAATTTTTTTATATTTGTCATACAAATATAAAATGAACACATATCAAAGATTTTATTCAACTTATTCATTAATGAGGGAACCCGTCATAACGAAGATACCAGAACCTTTCCAAAGAGTATTTGAGAAGTTAGGTGTTTATAGGCAATCTTAAGATAGGCTAGATGGCTACATTTGGTTAATGGTCACTAGGGCCATAGTCACTTTTGGGATTACTTTTCACCTGCACAGAAATTATATGTATTCCTACCAAGCAACAATTTACCAGTTAACATGTAACCAAGACTGGGACCTTTAATCAATGATAAATAGTAAGTCCAACTAAGTATTTTGCCCTATAATTCTTGGATAGCTTTTGGCCTCTATGACATTTTTTAAAGGAGGTGCTGATTTCCTTTTGTGTGTGTTTTTCTCCCCTATTTCCAACTTCCAGGTAATTTTTTTAAAAAAAATATTTTTATTGATTTCAGAGAAGAAGGGTGAGAGAGATGGAAACATCAATGATGAGAATCATTGATTGGCTGCCTCCTATACACCCCCTACTGGGGATCGAGCCTGCAACACAGGCATGTGCCCTTGACTGGAATCGAACCAGGGACCCTTCAGTCCGCAGGCCAACGCTCTATCCACTGAGCAAAACCGGCTAGGGCAAGTTCCAGGTAATTTTTTGACATTTATTAGAATTTATGGGGATGAGGGCCTTGGAACCTTAGGTGTTTCCAATGGAGACTAAATTTTGAGAACCACTGAATGTGAGACTACTGAGTAGTTTTAGGTACCCATCTTAGATTACTCTAATGACACATATCTCTTGGATTTTGTGATTCCTTTTATTCCAGTGGTGCTCAGTTCCTTGACAAAGCGAGATCATTTGATTCAGGGTCGTGGGGGGAGAGGGGTTGCCAGGATATTCAAGAAGGACATGGTAGCTAGGAAATGAATGTACCAGAAGAGTGTAGTTAAATCCAGTGGACTTGAGGTCCAGGCTGCCTAGGAAAATAAGTGAGGCCAGGACACAATTAATAGATGGGAAGAAAAGAGAGAGATGCCAAGTTCACAGAGAGTATGCAGTGAGTGTAAGAGCTGAAGGGTCAGGAGACTGACCAGTAGAGTAGGCTATTAAAGTTTTTGAGATTTCAGAGGTGGAAGCAGACATCGATAATGAAAAAACAAAGTCCAGGTTGCGGTCCTGCAAGTGAGTAACTGAAGTGAAGTAGATGTCATAGGGGAGAGTGTTAATGAGAATTACTTTCTAATGGATTTATACTTTTCGTAAGACACAGTTGAAGCTTTAAAGCTGCTATAAATTTTCTAAACTAAAGGGCCTTTTTTTCCTTTACTTTAGTTAAATTATGGCCAAATGTGCTGGATCTAGATATGATGGGCAAAGCCTTTCAGGTCTTTTAGGATGATACTAGTACTCAAACATTTATTGAGCACTTTATTATGGGTTAGCCTCTCGATACTAGGTCTTTTCATACACTATCTTATTTAATTCTTATCCTATGTGGTTTGAGTTGTTAGTATCCCTATTTTATAAAACTGAGGTTTAGCAACAACAAATTACCTTCCTAAGGTCACAGTGAGTCATAAATGCGGCATGTAAGTTCATTGTATGACACCAGAGACCATTTGCTTGACATTCTGTTCTAAGTAGTTTATGATTTGGGGGTAGAAGAGGATTTATACATCTCACATTCCTTTATGTTACTCAGTTTTATAAATTATCTATCTTTAATGCAGAGATGAAGTTGGGCTTAAAAAGTAATGAATTTCTTTTTCTAAAAATATCCACAGTGACTCTCTTTAGGCTCTCAGTGCATATCTATCTTATGCAATATTAAACTGAGTGAAATTAAAGTGATACCTTGAATTATCTATATAAGTTTTGTAGTCATGCAACTTTAAAAGTCTTACAGTAATAGGACTGATATAATACTTCTGGCCTAGCATTAAAAATCTTCATTTTTAGCCAAATGAAATAGGATATATTAGTTAAGACTTGGAAGTTATTCTTTTGAACACCTTTCTACTCTCTAATTGTCTCTTTTTCGGTTGATTATAAGGTCTCACAGATGTATTATAAGACGTGACAGAAGTGACACTTAGACGAAGTGAAATCAGACACACTAGTTCACAGTGGTAAAGAAATTCTTGAACACCCACTGGAAAAGTATAAACCTTTCCTAGTTTACAGTGACTCTAATGAAAGTTTCATTGCTCTACAGTTTTCACATATGTGCAAGCTTTCTGCATTTGTATTTGCTATTGTTAAAGTATTTTTAGAAGGTACACCGTGTTCATCTTAATATAATTAAAAAAAGAATTTACATTATTTATTAGTAGTAATGTGACTAATATATGGGGGTGGTTGGAGGGTCGCATGAAATCAGCATCATAAGCACATGTTTATCAAAAAACCCCAGTTGATTCCAAGTTTAGAGCAGCCTAAAATAAGCCATGTGTTCTTTGTTGTATTAATTCATTGTCATTTAAATGTGTTTAATGTTCCTTTTGGTTTCTCTGGGGATAAGAAGCGAAAGAAAAAAATATTCAGTTATTTTCCTGGAACAATATCAAAATTTGTATCTGGCTTAACACATATGACCTTACACTCTTCAGAGGAAGTGAACACATGTTCTGTGAGTAATCCCCTGGTTAAATCTGCAGCCAAGCAAAGGAGCAGTAAGATCAAATTCCAGTGTTTTTTCTCCACTAAAGTAAAATTCAGAAATTACATTATCAGGCTTCTACCTTTAAAATGGTCAGTTACAGTTTTCTAGAGAAGGAGAAGTTGACAGGTGGTGGTGTTGGTGGGGGTGGTGAAGGAGAAAGAATTGGTGATACTGGAATTGTTGATGAGAGTGTATGGCTTGCTCCTATGATATCCATTTGGAAAGCTATGCTTCCAGTAATAGCTATGCTCTTTTTGTCATTTCTGCCTTGTGAAATGAGTAAGAGTAGGTATTACAGCCTGGCCATAGATCATTATTCTTCCCAGTATACAAAGCTAAGCAGAAAATTTAGGGACTATTTATTACTCATAACCTTATTAGCAACAGAAAAAGTCATTTGAGGGTTGTATAGACTAATAAAAAGGATTTTTTTTCTTTAACTTAAAAACAAAACATTCCATTTATTTGTTTGAAAAATTGGGAAGTGTAAACATAAAACTCTTTAGTATAACTGCTGACCTCTGAGGAGAAACTATTTCCTGGGTTGTACCCATAGCATATAGAACAGCATAACTCTTGGGCCAAATGAAACCCAGCCAAGAACTAACCCGGATCTTCTAATCTTTGCTCTAAGTCCCGTTTCTCAACCTAGGCACTGTTGACATTTAGGATGGTCCAGTCTTTATTCTAGGGGCCTGTCCTGTGCATTGTAAGATGTTTTAGCAGCATCCATGGCCTCTACCCACTAGATGCCAGTAGCACCCCATCCTCTGGTTGTGACAACCAAAAATGTCTTCAGACATGGCCAAATGAGAGGTACAATCACTCCTGTGGCAGCCTCTCCCCACCCCAGTTAAGAACCATTGCTCTAAGTATAGGGTGAGGCAAACATAATAATACAAGAATAAACTATTGTTTCTCTTACAACTGTAAACCTACTTTTGCCCCACGCTGTACTTTGGTGATTTGTTGATAAAGAATATTTCCATATTTTGGTTTTACTTTATAATATTTTAAGTATTTTGGTATAGAATAGGCTTTACTTTTAAGAGCTGTAAAAATAACCTGGGAGCACTTTTTCTAATTTGGGGGTAAAAGTGAGGTCAAGATCTTTCTTTGATGGTAGAGTTGAACATTATGACCTTTGGATGCCTAGTGCAGTGTGTTGTTTTTTTCAGACTGCATTAGGTTGGGACTCTAGTGAGTCAAGGCCCTGTAACATGCTAGTCAAAATATAAAATAACAGAGAAAAGCATTTGCAAACTGGTCTAATGAGTATAAGCCCAGCATTCCCTTTCTAACTAGAATATTCTAAACATATACCTCAGCAGTAGGTGTTCATCCTGGCCAGCTAAGCTATTTATCTAGTCAGGTTAAACTTATCAAGTAGTCTTTGAAATATGCAGCATTCAAATTTGTTCATTGCAGTAGACTTAAGACTTTTAACTTTGGTTTCTGGTGCATATCATCTTGTTTGCAAGAGGAGGAAGCTCTGAACTCCATCACATATTTTAAAACATTCTTGGCACATTACTTGTGGACTGTTGGTGCCCTCCCCCTACACAAGATACTGAAAAAGGAGAGCTCCATTTAATTGTTCTCTTCATCAGTGTGCACACTAAAGTCCTGTTTTTCATCAAGTAGTATTTATTGTGTTAATTTAAGTAGAAAGTATATGCTTTATGGAGGAAAGGACAAGAAATGTTTTGTGTATTATTGAGACTCAAACAGAAATATGAGCATAATACAAAAATTACTACTAACACTCTGCTTATACTTTCTGTAAAATCCATTTTAAAATCACAACCTTAAGTAACAGCCTATGGGGAATACATTAAATGCAGCAACCTGCCATTACTAAGTCAAGAATTCAGCTGTTAATAGGAAATTCTTGGCTTTCTGAAATCCATCAACACTTCCAGCCACGGAAAAAGCTGCCTTAGTTTCTGTTTCCTAAAAGAAATACATTTATATTTTGAGTTACTTCATTTTTTCAGTGGCTACATTTTAAAGATCAAAACATTTCCAGAAAGCATGTATTTATCTTTTCAATGATAAGAGAACATTTCAGACTAGTTTCATGTTAGAAACTCTATCTTAGGGTAGTTGTTTGTTTGTTTTTTTCTCTAAGGAAAAATGTTAATGATTGTTCAAAAGTTACTTACATTATAATTCATTTATTTTCACAGTGAGGGTTTTATATTCCTATGTTTCCAGTTTAGATGATCTCCAACAGAGATATTCAAGGTATTTTCATGATAGTTTCAGGAAAAATTTGTGTGTGTGTCTGTTTTCTCTGATTTGTATCACATTCTAAGTTTTATATTTGCAAAATATCAGTGGGTGTATCACACAAAAATTCACATGTTTATTTTATGGTGCCTTTATGCATTATTATATTATTGAGTTGGTATGCCTAGTTCTTGTGTATAGGATGAAAGGAGGTGTAGAAGATAGGTAAAGTTTCACACTGATTAAAAGCTAAGCTTTATAGGAGAGAGATTTACGTAGGAAGCCAGATTGTAAATACTGACTAACCTTTAAAAGTAGCTTAAGTAACAGTACTCATATGGATTTGAGAATAAAAATTCTTTATCAACAAAGGATTTGAAGCATAGTCATCAGAATCTAGGTCCAGAGCTGTTGTTTCTTCATTAAAGGTAGTTTTGAGACAAGATTTAAATTATTTCATTTATAATAATGAAAGTGTAATATGCTAATTAGACCAGACGTCCTTTCGGACGACCTTCTGGATGAAGCTGGGGCTGTGAGGGAAGCCCAGGTTCTGGGTGCCAGAGGGAATCCAGTGCCTGCAGCCGGGGGAAGGAAGGGCTACTCCTGCACGAATTTTGTGCATCAGGCCTCTAGTAGATTAATAAACATTTACTTTGCAACTACTACTTGCTAGATACTATGTTAAGTTCTTATTCATAGGCCGTTAAAGCTTTCATCTGTTCTACTAAATGATACCAGTTCTACATTGTTCTTAAAAATAATATTTCAAGATAACGGTAAGATAACAGAACATTCTATGACAGCCATCTCTATCCATATTAAGATTAAAACCCAGCAGTGTCACTTTCAATATTGTTTTTTTTGTGCAAGCACCAAACTATTCCAAACAATGATTATCAATAGCTCTTTTGAACGGGAAAATACTATCATTTTAAAAAGATGTATTAATCTTCCTATTAAAAAGAATGTATTTGAATCCTGTCATTAAGGAATGCTAAACTGTAGAATCGGAGCAGCAGCTGAAACCCTTCTCATCAATAATGCATGTCTCCTGCCCAGTAAAATAACACATTTCATAAAAAAGGAACGGATGTACATATTTTATTTTTACAAACAATGTGTTAGGTTACCTGAGTTTTCATATCCAATTTCTGAAGAAATTTCTAGAACAAATAATGCTACTACCAAGATATTAAGGTCATTTCCCCTAATCTTTAAATAAACATTTTCTCATCATTTTGTAGGGAAACAATGAGGCTTTTGCAGAGGGATTACTAAACAGTCGAATTTCAGTAGAATATAAAATTAAACTTCAATAAATATTGCTTTAATGCCTTCAAGAAGGCATGCCGTGCAGTGTGTCATATAATCAGTGATTGCATTATCTTTAGTATATAGTAAGTACTTTCAGAAATCATTCACCTCACAGATTTTAGAAGAGGTTTGTGATATTTGTAAATGAATAGGTGAAACTAGTCACATACTTTCATTTTTATAGTTTTCATTCACTTTAAATAATTACTATGGTCCTAGCTGGTTTGGCTCAGTGGATAGAGTGTCGGCCTGCGGACTGATGGGTCCCGGGTTCGATTCCGGCCAAGGGTACATGCCTGGGTCCTGGGCTCGATCCCCAGTGGGGGGCATGCAGGAGGCAGCCGCTTAATGATTCTCATCATTGATGTTTCTATCTCTCCTCCCTTCCTCTCTGAAATCAATAAAGAAATATATTAAAAAATAATTACTATGAATTGATATTCTTCAAGTTTGGATTTATGACATGTATATATATTTTTTGCCAAATTATGTTTACTTCTAATTCAGATTGGAGGTCCTTTGAACTCAAAAATTATAAAGTTAATTATTGATTATTTTTACCTAACCTTGCTCTCTTGGCTCCTGTATATAGGTATCCTAAGAACTATGTCATCTTTTTTATCTTGTGTAAAGAAAGTATTGGTAGTATAAAATATATAATAGAATACATTTTTTAAAATCCTGTGTATTTACAGTTTAAGTTAAAGATGTAAGAATAATTTATTGTTCTTTTAACTCTTTTTAAAGGTGATGGATGTGGACACACTGTACTAGGCCCTGAAAGTGGAACCCTTATGTCTATAAACTACCCACAGACCTATCCCAACAGCACCGTTTGTGAATGGGAGATTCGTGTAAAGATGGGAGAAAGATTGCGCATCAAATTTGGTGACTTTGACATTGAAGATTCTGATTCTTGTCATTTAAATTACTTGAGAATTTATAATGGAATTGGACTTAGCAGAACTGAAATAGGTAGGAAATTTTCTTATAAATGTACATGTAATACATTGTTGCCTGAGTTTTACAACTAAAGCAATTTTTGATACTTCTGATTGAATAACTACTATATGGATAATAATGTGGGAAATTATTGAAAGCCTGTGTGAATCTCAAATTTGAATCTTTTGGGAAGAGACAATATTTATCTGTTTGTTTATTTATTTTTGTAACAAGCCTGTGCTCGTACCCTTGCAACAAAATGCCACTGTAATATTTCTAAGGAGAAAGTTAATTATCTAATTTTTTTTCTTTGATCATTTTATTTGCAATTAAAGAATACAAATATAATTTATGCTTAGGAGGCCAGTATATCATGGTCATTAAGAACAAGGGCTTTTGATCCAAACTTCTTGATATTTAATCCTAACTCTGCTCTTAGCTTGCTCTGTGACCCTGGGCAAGTTACCTGACCTCTCTGTTTCCTCACTTATAAAATAGCATATGAACTCATTATTTAAAGTACTTAGAACAGTATATAAAATACAACAAATGCTTAGTACATATTGCAGCTATTGTTAACCTTAGCTAAGAGCTGTGGTTCTCAATTATGGCTACTTATTAGAGTCACCTGGAAAGACTTTTGAATAATACTGTTTAAATAATACCTGGTCCTCACCTTACCAGTGGTTCTCAACCTTCCTAATGCCGAGACCCTTTAATACAGTTCCTCATGTTGTGGTGACCCCCAATTTCATTGTTACAAATTGAACATAATTAAAGCATAGTGATTAATCACAAAAACAATATGTAATTATATATATGTTTTCCGATGGTCTTAGGCGACCCCTGTGAAAGGGTCGTTCGACCCCCAAAGGGGTCGTGACCCACAGGTTGAGAACCACTGCCTTAAACCCAATGAATCAGAATTGATTGGGTGGGAGCCATGTCTCAGTAGTTTAAAGTTCCAAGGATAACGCACTTTGTAGTCTAGTTAGGAACCTTTGGCTTAGAGAGCAGCACCTTGCTCTTAAGCAAGAAAGGTGGAAATTTTTATAAGGTGTTTGGTAAACTAACATCATAAAATAAAGAATTCTTGGGTTTTCTGAATTTATTTGGAAACATTTATTGGTACAAGTGTGTAAAATATCTTTTAGAACTGTAATTGGAACCTAGTATCTTGTTCTTTGAACATCTTATTTGTCCTCTGGCTTCCTCTCCGTCTATAGTCAAATCCTTCTCTACTTTTTTGCCTCTTATCTACCAAAGGAACAATTCCTTCCCTGCTTCTCTGACCATTAATTGATAACTTCTGTTGCCCCTGTTAACTCTGGATTAACCTGGTAGCTTGGTCACCACATGCACATTGTCGTGAATATGTGGTATCCGATAAGCTTTTAGGAACGAAAATACCCAGTGATTTAGAAACACTATTACTGTAACTCTAATAGAGAACAAGTGGATATCAAATGCCTCCTGAGGTGATGCAGTACAGAGTAAACAGTACCACCTGAGCAGTCTTGCAACAACAATGAAGAAAGGTGAACCACAGTGTAATCAAGCCCACGGCCGTTCGAGGGAAGAAAGGAGCTAGAGAAACACATGCTGTCAACCCTAAAGTCTGTGTAGGAATACCTTGTTTTACTGCACTTCACATAGGTGGCATTTTGTTACAAATTGAAAGCAAGAACCTCCACTAGCAAAAAGATTGTGACTGACTTTATTGCGCTTCCTGCTTTGTTGCAGTGGACTGCAACTAAACCCGCAGTGTCTTTGAGGTCTCACTGTATAGAAATGCCATTTATAAAAAGAAAGGGGAGGAAGTGGAAGGAACTGTCATATACAGGGTGGGCTAAAGTAAGTTTACAGTTGTTTGTATGGAAAATAAGGTAATAATAATTAATAAATAATAATACAAGAATAAAATCCTGTACTCACAACTATAAGCTTACTTTTGTCCCATTCTTTATTGAGCTACATCTCCAAAAGTGATGTGTATATCTTGTTTGTATCTTGATTTAAGCTAACCAACTACAAAAATATATTTTTAAGGTAGAGATATTTTAAGAAGAATTGGGCATTCAATAATAGTCAAGAATGATTGTTTTTTTGGTATGATAATGTTATTATTTAAAGATCTAATTTGATAGAGATACTCTGAAGTCAAATGAAATGTCTTAAATTTGTTTTTAAATATTTCAGGGAGAAAAAAAGGTAGGTGACACAACAATGACATATAGGTGAAGCTGAGCCATGGCCACCCCAGAGTTGTTACACTCTCCTCTCTCTACTTTTATATATATACTAGAGGCCCAGTGCATGAAAATTCGTGCACCGGGGATGGGGCGTTCCTCAACCCGGCCTGCCCTCTCTCAGAGTCAGGAACCCTCAGGGGATGTCCTACTGATGGCTTAGGCCCTCTCCCTGCAGGGTGTGGCCCTAAGCCGCAGTCTGGCCTACCTCTAAGGGAGGCAACCAGGCAGATCAGGTGTAGGTGCCCCCCACATCATCCTGCCACTGCTGCTGCCAGTGCCGCAGCTGTCTGCCCTCGGCTCTCACAGCCACCGCAGCTGCCTGCCCTCAGCCCTTGCAGCTGCCACCTGCCCTTGGCCCTCGCAGCTGCCATAGCTTTGTCTGGAAGGACGTTTGGCTCTCTGGTCTAATTAGCATATTATGCTTTTATTATTATAGAAGACTAGAGGCCCAATGCATGAAATTCGTGCACTTGGGCGGGTCCCTCAGCCCGGCCTGCGCCCTCTTGCAGTCTCGGAGCCCTCGGGGGGTGTCCAGCTGATGGCTAAGGCCCGCTCCCCATCAGTCGGACATCCTTAGCGCTGCTTCAGAGGCGGGAGAGGCTCCTGCCACCGCAGCTTCACTCGCCAGTTGTGAGGCCAGCTTTTGGTTGAGCGGCACTCCCCCTGGGGGAGTGCACTGACCACCAGGGGACAGCTCCTGCATTGAGCGTCTGCCCCCTGGTGGTCAGTGCTCGTCATAGCGACTGGTTGTTCCACTGGTCGGTTGATTTGCTTATTAACCTTTTATTATATAGGATTTTAAAAATTTCCATAATGAAAAGGTTTTTCTTTATATAAAAGAAAATAAAAGGATTGTATGCTGGGACAATAACTGCTATTATTGTTAGAGAGGTTGAGTGATGTCAGAAACATTTTGAGCACAGGTTTTAAATCACTTACTGGGTTCTCATCGCTGCCATAGGACTTACTTGCTGAAAGTCAACCCTGCCCAGACTTCAGAGTCATCCTCTGTACTCTTGGAAGATTAAATGCAATAATACTTTGCAATGCTTGGGATGTAGTAGGTGTATAATAGCTCTCAGCTTTCCCTTGCTTCCATTGTTTTTGTTTTTCCTTATTCTCTCTTCCCATGGAGGAATAAAAAGCTGCAGAAAGGTAAAAAGGTGGATGTAGTAGATGTACAGTACATCTCAGCTCTCCCTTATTTCCATTGTTTTTGTTTTCCCTTATTCTCTCTTCCCATGGAGGAATAAAAAGCTGCAGAAAGGTGAAGGGTACTGAGTCATGATGGTTCCTGTTGGGTTTTAGTTTGCTTCCTCCCCATAACATCACCTCCTATCACATACCTCTGGTCCTCCATTTGGATAGCACTCTTTGTTTAGTGGGAGAAAGGAAACTACCGTGACATTGCAGAGAAATGGAGATCATTTAAGAATAGTTGTTCGATGTTCAGATTAATGTTGATATGCAGAGAATTACAGGATAGAAACAAATACATTGTTAGCATCAAGATTCCCTTGTTAATGGTAGTGAATCTTCTTTATCCTGTTCCATCTCTTCTCAGTGCCCTTTTCAAAAAGAGGCAGGCCCAAGTATCTCGTGGTTCCCATTTTTTGGTGACTTTGATATAAAGCTTAAGTTTGTGGGTTTTGTCTATAACTTTTAATTTTAGGAATATTTGCCCCTGAGAGATGGTATTATGGAATAATGAAGAAAATGAAAAGGAGAATGGTTTCTTAAGGAATTATTTCTTCAGTCCTAACTAAATTCATTGGGTTGTGTTTTAACTGACAAGGCACTTTCAGTTATTTGGCAGTTGGACAGTCATTTTCTGTTTCCTTAGAAATGTGTAATATTCTTTAAATGAATGTATTTTGATTTTATATAACTATATTCTAGACTGATAAACTTTACAGAAATCTTTGTGAAATTAACTCATTGTATTGGTACTCATTTCACCGACAGATAGGATGTGCTTAATGATAGAGTGCAGATTGGCTCTGTAGATCTGAATTCTGTTCCTTTTTTAAGGCAAATTGAATTGAAATGAGAACATCCCATTACGCCTTGAATATTAAATTTCTTTTTTGATTACTCTTTAATCCCCTGTGTCTGAAACATAATAGTTGCTCTATAAAGATGGATGTAAAGTAAGAAATCCATTTGCTATCAATATCAACCTTTTCTATTCATATACAAATATTTATCTCCAAACTATTTTATAATATATATCTTTTCTCTCAATATTTAGACATTTTTTCATGTTGATCTATAGACATCTGCTAGTATCATTTCCCCATGGAAATTAATTATTGCCAATTAATCCAAAAATGAAATTTAGACACAAATGTTATTAAAAAGAAAAGCCTTTGCTTATTTATAATCTTTTCTCATTCTATATATTTTCTGTATTTTGCTTAAAGTTTTCGATTTAAATGGAGGGAGGAGGGCAATTGTAGGTGGATCTCTAAAAGAGAAGCTAAATATTTTAAAGCCTTATAGGCATTAAAGGAAAATGCATTCTGTAGAAGAAATGTTTAAAAGTGTGTGTGTATATGTATTCAAAGTTATATTTAAAGATATACATTCTGTCTTATACCTTTAGTCAAGGTGCCTTTTTAAATATGTCTCTTAAATCCTCATGATATTTATAATGAGAAATACTGAGGCCCTTTGGGCTTCACTTCATAAATGATTACGTGTCTCTAGCATTTTCAGTTTTTCTTTCTGGATCGTTTGTCTCCTGTCTCTATAATGTGCTTAGGTCTTCCTATTTTAAGAGGAAAAAGATAAATTTTCTTTCTCTTTGCCACCAAACCTCTCGAAAAAAAGCTGTATTGATGATAATATTACATATTTAACAATGATAATGAAAGCTAACGTTTTTCTGTATTCTTACTTGGTAGAAGCCTTAGCTGGTAATGTAAATAACTGCCATGTATGCAATGCTTGCTGTGTCAAGTGCTGTTCAAATCACTGTTATCAATGCACTTACTTAGTCTTCACAAGAACCCTTGAGATAGATACTGTTATCAATTCTCTCTCCCCATCCCCCCCATTTACTGATAGGAAAATTGAGTCAGAGAGAGGTTAAATAACTTGTTCAAGGTCACACAGGTAGTAAATTGCTAAGCAGGAGTCAAACCTTCGCAGTCAGGCTCCAAAATTGGTGTCTCTTAGTGCAAGTTTTTGACATTATTGATTTTATGGAATCCTATTAGAATTCTATATATTATTCCCATAAAACAGAAGATGAGAGAAGATGAGTAACTTGTCCAAAGTCACGTAGCAGAGTTTGGACTTGAACTGAAGTCTGGCTGATAGTAAAGTCCATAATCTCAACCACTAGGCCTTTTAGAGTAATAGATGCCAGCTATTATTTTTTAATGTTTTACTGTATGACTGTCGAAACTAGCAACTTTTAAATTTAATTTGATTTTTACTTGATCTTTAGAAAGAGATGAAGGGGCCGAGAGAGAGAAACAAACATCAATGTGAGTGGGAAACATTAATTGGCTGCCTCCCACTGGCCCCTACCAGGATGGAGCCCAGGCATATGCCCTGACCAGGTATCAAATCCACAGCCTTTTGTTACATAGGAGGTCGTCCAGCCAACTGTCATACCAACCAGGGTGCAGCTTTTTTCTTTTATTTGCTTATTTTGCAAAATTTCAGAGCTATAGAAGAGCTACAGGAATTGGGTAATTTATATATCCTTTCACCCATAGTTTCCAAATGTTAACATTTTTACCATATTTTTGCAACACCCCCCCCAATTTTTATTACCCCCCTCAATTTTTTTGCTAAACTGTTTGGGAATAAGTTTCAAACATAATGTTCCTGACACCCCCTCTACCGTATACTAAAGTTTTTATTCCCTAGAAATTTACGACATTCTTTTTTAATCTTTATTGTTGAGAGTATTACAGATGCCCCTCAGAGCAGTTATTAAAATAGAATAATTTAACTTTGATATTATACTAACCTACAGACCTTATTAAAATTTCTCCAGTTAAATAATGCCCTTTATTGCAAAATTAATTCTAAGGTTGGGTATACATTCATTTGTCACATCTTCTTAGTCTCCATTATTTTATAGATTAAAGTTGATGGCAGTTTTTGTTTCTCCTTCTATTTCATGATGTTGACATTTTTTAAGTTTATGGTTATTTTGTAAATTCCTAACTTGGTTTGTCTGATGTTTCCTCATGATTTGATTCAGACTTTTGGCAGGAAAGCCCTAGAGCAGTGATGGCAAACCTATGACACGCATTTCAGAGGTGACACGCGAACTCATTTTTTTGGTTGGTTTTTCTTTGTTAAATGGCATTTAAATATATAAAATAAATACCAAAAATATAAATCTTTGTTTTACTATGGTTGCAAATATCAAAAAATTTCTATATGTGACATGGCACCAGAGTTAAGTTAGGGTTTTTCAAAATGCTGACACGCTGAGCTCAAAAGGTTCGCCATCACTGCCCTAGAGTGATGTTCTCAGAGCATTGTGTCAGGAGGCACACAATGTCAGGCTGTCCCGTTTACTGGTGACATTAACTTGGATCTCTTGGCTAAGTTGGTATCCCCCAGATTTCTACACTGTGGCTATGTTATTGTTCATCAGTTCTCATCTTGTGGGAAGACTCTTTGAAATGATGTAAATACCCTATTTACTCATCAAGCTTGTATCCATTAGTTTTGGCATCCGCTAATAATTCTTGTCTGAATCAGCTGTTGTTGTTATGACAGTTGTCATCAAGTGGTGATTTTCTGATTTCATCATTCCCTCTATGTCAGTGGTGGGGATGTGTGTGTGTGTGTGTGTGTGTGTGTGTGTGTGTGTGTGTTTACTGAAAGGGTGAGTTTTTTCTTCTTTTGTGTCAGTGTGGACTCATGGATTCTCACATTAGTCCATGGTTTATAATCCTTTACTTATTATTTATTTTGATGTTCAGATTGATCCAAATTTCCAGTTGGAGCCTCTCTAAGCTAGCTCCTGTGTTCTTTTGTGATGTCCTCATCATTCTTTGAGTACTCCCTTCTGGTCTGTCATAGGATATTCTATAGTTATCTTGTACTGGCCCTGACTCAGCCCTAAAACCAGCCATTTCTTCAAGAAACCCTGGTTCTTTTTTGTGGAAAATAGTATTAGAAATCACTGTCTGATCTCCAAGTTTAGACCAGTGAGCTGCCATGCCCTTTCAGCAGATAGATTTAATAAATAGATGTATGCATTTACAAACTTACAAACTTACATATGTACATTACACATAGTATATCTATTTTTAATTATATTTATTAAAAAGCATGCATTCATACTGATACCTTTAATCCTAATCCTACATCACAGGGTTTATTCTGTCCCTTCCCTTTTCATAGTGGAAACCACTCTGACAATGAGATATCTAGCTCAGCCTTAACATATCATTAGCATAGTACGCTTTGATTGGTTGAACAGAAGGCTGGACACTTAGCATATTAGGCTTTTATTATCTAGGACTAGAGGTCTGGTGCATGAAATTCATGCACTGGGGGTGGGTGTCCCTCAGTTTGGCCTGTGCCCTCTCATAGTCTGGGAGCCCTGGGGGGATGTCCAACTGACGGCCTAGTGGGCCTAAGCCGTCAGTCGGACATCCCTAAGCATGGCCATGGAGGCGGGAGAGGCTCCCACCACTGCTGCTGTGCTTGCCAGCTGTGAGCCTGGCTTCTGGCTGAGCAGCTCTCCCCCTGTGGGAGCACACTGACCAGCAGAGGGCAGCGCCTGCATTGAGTGTCTGCCCCCTGGTGGTCAGCACACAGCATAGTGACTGGTCATCCAACCATTCGGTCATTTACATATTAGCCTTTCATTATATAGGATACACTGTAGATGAGGCCCCTTCGAACCATAAGAAATGCAAAAAATTCACTGTTAACTCATTCTGGAATTGTCCCCACTTAAAATCAAATTGCCCCCCACCCCTCCATGGGGCGTGTGCTGCACCTTGGGAACCACTGTGCTTGACACTTTAACTCTCTGAGCTTCATTTCTGCATATGCATATACCACGGGAATTGTAATCTCTTCTCCGCCTACCTCACTGGGTTGTCATGAGGAGGTTCTGAGCTAATAAACCTAGAAATGTTTCATCAAGTAAGTGATGTCTAAATGGGAAGGGATTGTTATTTTTTTTAATATATTTTATTGATTTTTTACAGAGAGGAAGGGAGAGAGATAGTTAGAAACATCAATGAGAGAGAAACATCGATCAGCTGCCTCCTGCACATCTCCTACTGAGGATGTGCCCGCAACCCAGGTACATGCCCTTGACCGGAATCGAACCTGGGACCTTTCAGTCCGCAAGCCGACGCTTAATCTACTGAGCCAAACTGGTTTCGGCAAGGGATTGTTATTTTTAAGCCCACAGGTACCCTCACAGGCAGCAGGTGCTGATGAGGGGAGGAGGGCATGATTGTTTCCTGGGACAGTAGCTATGGAAGCTTTGCAGAGGGTTCCACAGGTCTAGGAGGGGCGGGCTCTGGCCAGCAGCCCTGTAGTGGTGGTCGTCCCTGGAGGCGCTGGCTAGGGGGAGGGGGGAGTGCTAGGGGGGTGGCAAGGCTGAAGGGGGAGTAACTGTCAAACCTCCCCACTTGGCACCATTCTTTAAATTGTACATGGCCTTTTTGTAGCTGTCTGTGCTCAGGGCGGGGCTCCAATCTCCTGGAGTAGGGCAGGGGCCAGGCCAGGGTGGGGCCAGGTGGGACAGAATACGTCTGAAGACCAACTATTGGCACAATGTACCTCTGAGGCTGAAAGTGTCGACAGAATATGTCTAAAGAACAATCATCGACAAGTACTACAAATGCTGGTAGGAACTGCCTTCATAGTAAAAATGAAGTAAATTAGGATGCAATT
>NW_006294766.1:181830-191046 GCF_000327345.1 Myotis davidii
GCTCCGTCCAGCCCCTGCCCCCCTCGGCTCTCCCCGCCGCCTGCCTGTCAGGAGGCTGCCAGGATGCCCTGCTGCTGTGCCACCGGGAAGTATGCGCTAAGCTTAGCTAAGCCCCCTGCCCACTGTGCACCGGCGGGCCCCCCTCTGCTCTTTGCTCCCTGCTCCTGCCTGGGGCCAGCCGGATTTGCTCCGTTGCTTGGCGCCTACGTATGCACATTAACTGCCATCTTTCTTGGCAGTTAATTTGCATATTATCCTGATTAGCCAATGGGAAGTGTAGCGAAGGTATGGTCCATTACCATTTTTGTCTTTTATTAGATAGGATAGGTGCTTATTTTACTTGTTTGGTGCTCTAATACACAGAAAGTAGTTTCAGGATTGCTAATCCATGCCTCTAAAAGAAACCTGCTACCTAGAATTCATATTTGTTTAGTCTTAACCTGAGAACATGTAGTCTAAATACTATATTCAGATTGCCAGGGCTAGTTTTCCCCCAACACCTCCTACCTCCAATGTGTTATGTTACCCATTTCTAATAAGGTTTGGTTCATTTACTTCTGTTCATATTCCATTTTAGTTTTTTTCTCTGTTCTTTGTTTTCTTTTTTCTATGTTGAGTTTCATATGAATCTGGTTCTCAAAGTTAAAACTATACAAAAAGATAGTGACTTCACTACACTACATTTCTATCCTTTCCCATATCCATCCAACCCTTGTAGCTAACCAATTGCATTAATTTTTTTCTATATTTCTTTTTTGTATTATACATTTGTATTTTATTTTTCCTTCTTATACAAAATCTAACATACTATTCATTTTCTTTGCTACTTCCCTCCCCCAACCCTTCAACAATGTATCTTCTAGAAATCAATACACACTAATTCATAGAGATAATGCTCATTCATTTCACAGCTACCTAGAATTCACAGCCTGGATATACTACAGTTTGTTTAACAACTCTTATGTATAGGTTGCTTCCAATATTTTACAGTTACAAGCATTCTGCAGTAAATAAATTTATACATAAGTGTTTTTGTATTCTTGTAGGTGTATCTTCAAGTCAATTCCTAAAGTACAATTACTGATTCAAAGGTAAATATATATAGCTTTATTAGACATTGCCAAATTCCCCTATGCAAGGGTTGTGCCAATTTTCATTTCCACCATAATGCATTAAAATACCTGTTTCTTTCCCACAGCCTTGCCAACAGAATATTATGTTTTGGTAATTGATAGGTAAGAAATGGTATCCCAGTGTAGTTTTATTTCTCTTTCTATGAGTCAGGTTGAACTTTTAAAAGATATGTTAAAAATTCATTTCTTACTCATCTTTATATCTTCATATGTCATTTCCCATTTTTCTGTCAAGCTTCTTTGGTCTTTGTTTCTCTCATGTATTTGGAACTTTCTTACTGTCTTTTACTGATATTAGCCTGTATGTGATATGTGCTGCAATTTCTCTTAGTTTGCCTCCTCATGTTTTAACTTTGTTTATGGAGCTTGTTTATAGTGGGTTTTTGTGGACAGGTTTTGCCATGCAAACTTTCAAAAATGTATTAAAAGATTGCATCTGGATTTGAGTTGTAATTGGAAATTGGAAAGCCTTTTTTTTACATCCTAATTAAAAATAAACTTACCCATGTTTTACTTCAGTATGTATGTGGTATATTTAGATCCCAGGTCCATTTGAGAATATTCTTTTGTACCATCTGAAGTGTAGATCTAATAGTATCTTTTCCAGATGACTAATCACTTGTCCTAGTAGCATGTATTTAACAGTCTGTCTTTGCCCGAAGATTTTTATATACTTTATTATATACTTCAGTTTTGTATGTGCTTGGTTCTATTTCTGGACTTTCTATTGTATTCCACTGGCCTATCCATGTGTCAGAATTTCAGTTTTAATTATAGAGACTTTTTACTATTTTAATATCTGATTGAGCTACTCTCTTCTTATAGATGTTCATTTCATATGTATATTTATCCATATGAAAGTTGGATACCTGTCCAATTTCCTAAAAATATTTATTGGTATTTTTATTGGGATTATGCTGTTTTATAAATTATTTTTATGATGTTGAGTCATGCTGTTCAAGAACAAGAGCTGCTTTTTTCCATTTGTTCAAATCTAATTTTGTTGTCTTTTAGGATGCTTTAAACTTTTTCTCATGTAGGTTTTACACATTTTTTTCTGTTAAAATTATTTCAAAACTAGAGGCCCGATGCACACAATTTGTGCAAGAGTAGGCTTTCGCAGCCGCTGCAGCTGCCTCAATCCCTCCCTCACAGCTGCGGCGGCTGCCTCAATCCTGTGGCTGCAGCCCCAGCTTCATCCGGAAGGTTGTCCGGAAGGACATCTGGATGACCATTTGGTCAATTTGCATATTACACTTTTATTATTATAGATATATTCTTTATTTCTGTAGTAAGTGGTGGTGCTTTTGTTTTGTTTTGCCATTTGTCCTTTAACTGGTGTCAACCAGTGGTCATTGGTGCAAGTTCAATGCCAGCAGGACTCCCCAATTTGTTGCACTAATTTACAATCCTACCAAAAGAATACGAGGGTCCTCTTTTCTCCACATCTTCACCAGAACTTAGTTGTTGACTTATTGATGATAGTCATTCTGACAGGAGTGAAGTGATACATTATTTTAGTTTTAATTTGCATTTCCCTGATGATTGTTAATGTTGAAGATTTTTTTCATGTATCTGTTGGCCATCTGTATGTCTGTTCTCTTTGGAGAAATGTCAATTCAGGTCCTCTGCTCGTTATTAAATCAGATTGTTGTGGGGATTTTTGGTGTAAAGTTGTGTGAGTTCATTAAATGTTTTAAATATTAACTCCTTATCGTATGTATCATTTGCAGATATCTTTTCCCATTGAGTAGATTGTCTTTTCATTTTGTTGATGGTTTCCTTCACTTTGCAAAAACTTTTTAGTTTGATGTACACCCATTGTTTATTTTTTCTTTTGTTTCCCTTGCCCTAGGAGATAGATACAAAAAGATACGGCTAAGAGTAATGTCAGAGACTTTATTGCCTATATTTTCTTCAAGGTGTTTTTGTGGTTTCAGGTCTTACCATTTAAGTCTTTAATCCATTTTGAGTTTATTTATATGGTGTAAGAAAATGGTCCAATTACACTTTTTGCATGTATCCAGTTTTTCTAAACCACTTGTTGAAGAGACTCTTTACCTCACTGCATCTCCTTGCCTTCTTTGTTATAGATCCATTGACCATGTAAGCAAGGATTTATTTCTGGTCTGTATTCCATTTATCTAGACATCTGCTTTTATGCCAGTATCATACTGTTTTGAATTTTGTAGGTTTATAGTATAGTTTGATATCAGGGATATCTTCCACTTTGTTCTTTTTTTCTCAAGATTTCAAAATTTCTTTGGCTATTTGGAGTATTTTGTGGTTCCATATAAATGGGATTAATTGTCTATTTCTAAGAAGAATGCCATTGATATTTTAATAGGGATTACATTGAATCTGTACATTGCTTTAGGTAGTGAGGACATTTTAATAATATTAATTTTATTCCATGAACAAGATATCTCCTCCCATTTACTTGTATTATCAACTTTTTTCTTCATTCTTATAGTTTTCTGAGTATAAGCCTTTGACCTCTTGGATTAAATTTATTCTTAGGTATTTTATGCTTTTTGATATAATTGTAAGTAGGATTGCTTTCTTAATTTCTCCCCCTGATAGTTACTAATTGGTTATAAAAATGAAATATTTCTGCATACTGATTCTGTATCCTATAACTTTACTGTTTTTTTTTAATCTTAATAGTTTTTTGGTGGAATCTTTAGTATGGGGCGTGGCTACAGTGTTTTAGACAGGTTCAAGCCTCAGACTAATGAGAGGGCACAGTCCTCTCGTGGCCACGTGCAAGTCCCAGCTGGAGAGCAGAGCCTTCCCAGCACAAATATAGCCAACAGCTATAGTTGTAAGCTTGAACCTATGGTCCGAACACGTGGCCCCACGTGCCTGTATGATAGAGTTCAGGCGCATGTAGTTGAGTAGGGTTGAAACTCATGAGAATGCTGTAAACAACTTGATCATGCCCCTACCTTGCCTCGTGGCATTTGCTATAAAATAAAGACGGCTTGTGGGCATTCACCGAGACCCAGCTTTCATTCCCTTGTCTGTCTTAATCCTTTCATCACCCTGACTCAGGATCGCCCTTGGCTGTGCTGGCGCAGCGCACTTTAGAATTTTTTATATACATTCTCATGTCATTTCGGATCCCTTTTATTTCTTTTCTTGTCTGATTGCTATGACTAGGACTGCCGATACTGTGATGAATGGAAGTGGTGATAGTGGGAGTCCTTGTCTTCTTTCTGATCATAGAGGAAAAGCTTCCAGGTTTTCACCATAGACTATGTTATTTATAGGTTTGTCATATATACCCTTTATTATGTTGAGATATGTTCCTTCTGTATCCACTTTATAGAGAATGTTTTACCATAAAAGGATGTTGGATTTTGTCAGTTTTTTCTGTATCTATTGTGATGGTCATGTGGTTTTTATCCTTTATTTTTGTTAATGTGACATGACATTGATTGATTCATAGATTTTGAACCATCCTTGTATCTCAGGGATGATTTCCATTTGCATAATCCTTTTAATGTATTGTTGAAACTGGCTTGCTAATATTTTGTTGAGAATTTATTCATCTATGTTCATCAAGGATATTGGCCTTATAATTTTAATATACATGTAATTTATTTTTCTGGCTTTGGTATCTGGGTAATGCTGGCTTCATAGAATAAGTTTGAAAATCTTCCTATCTCTTTAATTTTTTGAAACAATTTGAGAAGAATAGGTATTAATTCTTTTATGAATGTTTGGTAGAATTTACCTGTGAAGCCATCTGGCCCTAGGCTTTTATTTCTTGGGGAAAATTTCAACTTTATGGAATTTGCTGATATTCGCTTTCTAACTTATTATATAATTATTTTTGTGAATGTCCCATGTATGCTTGAGGTTTATTCTTTCAAATTAAGATCTAAAGTTTCATATGCATCCAAAAGGTCTAATTTATTATTCTATTTAGGTTTTATGTATCCTTATTTTTATCTACCTGATCTCTTATTAGTGTGTTTCTCTTTTTGTGTTACTTCATCTCTTTGGGGTTTTCTTTTGTAGAGGGGACTGTTGTGTTATTGCATGGATATTGATATTTTAATGTCTTCAATTCCAATTGTGATTTCTAGCCTTAGAAAGTCCCTCCTTTGTAAAATGTGTTGCCTTTAAGTTTGAATCCTCCTTTGTCTAGCATCAAGATGACACACACATACACACACACACACACACACACACGCACACAACATCCCTCCACACCTCTCACAGCCTTATTTTTCCTTGTATACCTGTTTTTGCTCATCCCTTTATTTTTAGCTTTGCTGAGTCATTTTGTTTTGGGTGTATTTCTTGTATTTAGCATATTATTGGGTCCTATTTTAATTACTTTGTATTCCAAATTCCTTCCGCTTTACTATTGGATTTTTTGGGGGGAGGTGTTGTCCATAAACTGAATTGTTGGGATTCTCATTTTTGCTTTATTTTTATACCATATGTTTTTAAGTGATAAAGACTGTGCTTCTGGTATTTCTGAGAACAGGGCTGGTGTTTTACCGTGTTTGTTCTAGGCCTCTTCTTTTTTATATGTTCTTTTTTATTGAATTTATTGAGGTGACATTGGTTAATGTGATAGCCCTCTTCTGTCAGTGTTATAATTTTTAAAACATTTTAAATAATTTTTGGAAAACAGGTTATAGTTGGGAAGGGATTCTGTATCCTGTGTGTGTGTGTGTGTGTGTGTGTGTGTGTGTGTGTGTGTGTCTGTGTGTGAGAGAGAGAGAGAGAGAGAGAGAGAGAGAGAGAGAGAGAGAGAGAGAGACAGGATCCTGTCTCTCCTTCTTGCTTTGTTTTTAACCCCTTTATCATTCAGGTTCCAAAGTATATAAGAAGTATTTTTAACCTACCTCTTCCACCAAAGTATTTACTTTTCAAAATTGCTTGGTCAAGATTTCTGCATTCTTTTGTTTCTTCCCTAAAGTCAGTATTCTCATCTACTAGTGGATTTAAAAAAACAACAACAACCTTCTTATGGTACATGTGATAGCTTGATCTTTTTCTACCCCTAGTGGGTCTTTGATTAACTTTGCCCTGTAACTTACACTCCACAAATCTGTTGATATACTTCAGGAATCGATAAACCTAATAAAACAAAATGCTTTCTGTTCTTTAGTTTCTGTGTGTTTTTTTTAAATACTCTTTTTTAGAAAAATAATTATTGTATGTCAGATTAAAGTGTTCAGTATTGTTTCATTTGAAAGAAGTGAGGGGTTTACCAATGGGATCATCATTGTTTTTTTCTTTCTTTATGGATTAAGGTATTAGATATGTGTCCTTATCCCCACTTTGCCCCACCTCCACTCCCCACTCATGCCCTCATTCCCCTGGTATTTGTGTCCATTGGTTAGGCTTATATACATGCTTACAAATCTTTACCCCCTACTCTCCCCTACCTCCCCTCTGAGGTTTGACAGTCTAATGGTCTTTATTATCCATGAATGAGTGAGATCATGTGGTATTTTTCCTTCATTGACTGGCTTATTTCACTTAGCATAATGCTCTCCAGTTCCATCCATGCTGTTGCAAATGGTAAGAATTCCTTCTTTTTTTACAGCAGCATAGTATTCCATTGTGTAGATGTGTCACTGGGTATTTTATTTTATTTTATTATTTTATTTTATTTTATTTTATTTTATTTTATTGTTTAAGGTATTACAAATAGTACATATGTCTCCTTCCCCCCCCCATTGACCTCCCCACAGCCTCCCATACCCCCTAGCATTTGCCTTCACCCCTTTTAGTCCCCACAGTGTCTTGCATCTTTTGGTTGTGCTTATATGCATGCATACAAGTCCTTTGGTTGATCTCTTACCTCGCCCAACCCTCCCCTACCTTCCTGCTCTAGTTTGACAGTCTGTTCGATGCTTCTTTGCCTGTATCTATTTTTGTTCAACAGTTTATGTTGTTCATTATATTCCACAAATGAGTAAGATCATGTGATATTTATCTTTCTCTGACTGGCTTATTTCGCTTAACATAATGCTTTCCAGTTCCATCCACGCTGTTGCAAATGGTAAGAATTACTTCTTTTTTACTGCAGCATAGTATTCCATTGTGTAGATGTACCACAGTTTTCTAATTCACTCATCTGCTGATGGGCCTTTAGGCTATTTCCGAATCTTAGGTAAGGTAAATTGTGCTGCTATGAACATAGGGGTGCATGTACTGTATCCTTTCTGTTTGGTGTTTCTGGTTTTTTGTAATACATTCGTAGAAGTGGGATCACTGGGTCAAATGGGAGTTCCATTTTTACTTTTTTGAGGACATTCCATACTGTTCTCCATAGTGGCTGCACCAGCCTGCATTCCCACCAGCAGTGCACCAGGATTCCTTTTTCTCCGCATCTTCACCAGCATTTGTTGTTTGTTGATTTATTGATGATAGCCATTCTGACAGGTGTGAGATGTTATCTCATTGTGGTTTTGATTTGCATCTCTCGGATGATTAGTGACTTTGAGTGTGTTTTCACATGTCTATTGGGCTTCCTTATGTCCTCTTTTGAATATCTATTTAAGGCCATTGCCCATTTTTTTGATTGGGTTGTGTATCTTCCTTTTGTTAAATTGTATGAGTTCCCTGTAAATGTTGGAGATTAAACCTTTATCGGTGATAAAATTTGCAAATATGTTCTTCCATGCAGTGGGCTTTCATGTTGTTTTGTTGATAGTTTCTTTTGCTGTATAGAAGCTTTTTATTTTGATGTAGTCCCACTTGTTTATTTTCTCTTTAGTTTCCATTGCCCTAGGTGCTGTATCAATGAAGATACTGCTTTGGCATATGTCTGATATTTTGCTGCCTGTGGATTCCTCTAATATTTTTTATAGTTTTCCATCTTATGGTTAAGTCCTTTATCCATTTTGGGTTTATTTTTGTGTATGGTGTAGGTCGGTGGTATAGTTTCATTTTTTTAAATGTATCTGTCCAATTTTCCCAACACTATTTATTCAAGAGACTGTCTTGACTCCATTGTATGTTCTTGCCTCCTTGTCAAATATTAATTGGGCACAGTGGTTTGGGTCGATTTCTGGGTTGTCTATTCTATTACATTGATCTACTAGTATATGTCTGTTCTTGTGCCAGTACCAGGCAGTTTTTAGAACAGTGGCTTTATAATACAGCTTGATATCTGGTATTGAGATTCTTCCTACTTTGTTCTTCTTTCTCATGATTGCTGCAGCTATTCGGGGTCTTTTTTCATTCCAGATGAATTTTTGGAGAGTTCATTCTAAGTCTGTGAAATATGTTGTTGATATTTTAATGGGGAGTGCATTGAATCTATAGATTGCTTTGGGTAGTATGGACATTTTAATGATGTTGATTCTACCAATCCATGAACACGGTATGTTGTTTTATCTGTTTATGTCTTCCTATCTTTTTTTTCAATGTCCTGTAGTTTTCCGAGTACAGATATTTTACCTCCTTAGTTAAGTTTATTCCTAGGTATCTTAATTTTTTTGGTGCGATGAAACCAGATAAAGACAACACAGTGAAAGAGAATTACAGGCCAATATCCCTCATAAACATAGATGCCAAAACCCTCATCAAAATTCTAGCAAATCAGATCCAGTATTACATCAGAAAGATCGTACACCATGACCAAGTAGGATTTATCCTTGGGATGCAAGGATGGTACAATATTCTCAAATCAATAAACGTGATATACATCACATAAACAAATTTAGAGATAAAAAACACATAGTGATATCAGTTGATGCAGAAAAAACATTTGACAAAGTCTAACACCCTTTCTTGATAAAAACCCTCAGCAAAATGGGAATAGAGGGATCATATCTCAACATAATAAAAGCCTTATATGACAAACCTACAACCAACATCATACTTAATGGGCAAAAACTAAAACTATTTCACCTAAGAACAGGAATGAGACAGGGATTCCACCTTTCACCACTCCTACTCGACATAGTTCTGGAAGTGCCAGCCATAGCAATTAGACAAGAAGAAGAAGTAAAAGGCATCCAAATTTGATATGAAGACGTAAAACTGTCATTATTTGCAGATGACATGATACTCTACATAGAAAACCATGAAGACTCCATCAAAAGAT
>NW_006294766.1:191988-195399 GCF_000327345.1 Myotis davidii
GCTCTCTTCTATCCCAAAGTTTGCTGACTTTTTAGAAGCTAAGTCTAAAAGCTCTCAAAGTAGAATTTCATAAGAAAACCCACTCAGATGAAACTGATAGGGATGGTATCAGTTTTGATACCATCAAATGGTATTACCTTGTGAATATTTTGGTTTCTTGGATGCTGTAAAATTATCTATGGAGACCCTTTGTTCATCATCATGGATAGCAATAAAAATCCATATGCTCTTTTGTGCACGCTGCTATTTTGAAAGAGGAACTGGAGGAGGCAACTCTGCTTATAATAAAAGAAATGCAATTTTTCTAAACTAAATATGTCCCCCTCCCTGTTTTTTGGATTAGTAAAAAAATATAAAATGTTAATATGTTTTCCATGGTTGTGATGAAATTGGTACCTTTTTTTAAATATTGATAATGTATTAAATGGTATAGCTCACTTGGATAGCAGTCTGGAAGTATATATTAAGAATCACTAGGGAAATACTTCAGGTAGGCAGAAGAGGTTGTGCTAGGAAGATGTTTATTGTAATATTATTCACTATACAGAAAACTGGAAGCCGGTCTAAATTTCTAATAGTGATAAATTTAATAAGAAAATTAAGGTGTATCTACCATATAACCAGTTTTGGCTATCACTAATTGTCTGCTATGAACATTCTACTACCTACATCAGAGGCCTAAATTTTACAACCCAGCTTGCTCTGGCCCACCAAGCACAAGGCAGTGTGATCCTTGAAGCCGGACTGTACAGACATAGTACTGATGGACATTATTTAATAACAGCATCTACTCTAAACATTTTCTTGGTATTGTAATGGCCTCTTCAGTCTTCTAGGGGCTTCAGCTGTATGTTTGCCCTGTCCCACTACACTGAGCTCTCTGAGGGCAACACTCTGCCTTCTAATTTCATCACTGAATCCCCCAGCACATACCTAGCTCAGTGACCGGCTATTCAGGGGCTTGTTAGAATATATTCAATAAATAAATTTCTTTGAGAATTGCACACTTTGTTTTTTAGATTAAAGGCATTTCTGTACATAGGCAGTAAACTCTCCCTAAATACCAGTATGTGTAAATTAAGTGATGTCCTCTAAGCAAGCTATATTTCCATCTGTTGGAGGCAGACAGGGTTGACGTGCTTTTGCTCTAGCAACTAGTCTTTCTAACTTGCCACACCTGTCAATAGGTTAAATGGTCTTGCAATTACTTGAGAACATAAACCTCGTTTCGTGTTTCATGAACAATATTAACTCCACATTGTAGTCTATCCGAAACCAGGTGCATGTACTCTGTATTTTTGAATACAGAATATTTCGGCTTGACATCTTCCAGAATTTAATATGTTGTTTTTCATAATCTACCTAAAGTGTCTTTGATATGGACATAGGAAAGAGGCATGAGAACCTTAAGATCTCTAAGCTCTATGTAAGTGGATACAAATTCACTACCAACCGGAGTGTGACTTTCAAAGAAGACAGTCATTATTGGCCCAGGTTTCCTTTTTTTTTTACTTGTGATTTTTCTAAGAGAAGTTAGAAATTCATACTTAATATGAAGTTTCCAGATTTTTAAAATTTTGGCAACTAATTCAAATAGTTTTGAAATAGTGCATGGCCCCAAACTGCTGGCCAAGAGGCCAAGTAAAATGCATCTGTCTGCTGATTACGACCCTAAGCCATAGACTCCAGCTTGTGCACTATAGTTCTTTTAGATTTGATGATCCAAAAATCAGTGTATTCTCACCATACAACCAAAGTAAATTTCTGGTTGTATTAGTTTTCTGTTGTTTCATAACATTACCACAGACTTAAAACAATACAGTTCATTTTCTCAGTTTCTGTAGCTCAGAAGTCTGAGCATGGCATGACTGGATTCTCTGCTTAGGGTCTTGCCTGGCTGAAATCAAGATACCAGCTGGGGATGAGGATTCTCTTCCAAACTCACTGGTGGTTGGCAGATTTCACTTCCTTGCAGTTGTAAAACTGGGGCAGGGACTGCTTTTCATTCCTAGCGTCCTCCTGGAGTGATAGTTTATGGTTCCTCCTGTTTGTAAAAGATTGCATTATTCTTTGAGATTTATCACCACCCTTCCATGCCAGTTTATCCTAGGAACTGCAGGATGCTGGTTAGGTTGTTTGTAAATTTCAGCTATTATGAATAATGCTGCTGTGAGATATCAGGTCCAACTCTGTGTGGACATATGTTTACATTTCTCTTGGATATACTAGTACTAATGGCCTGGTGCACAAAATTCGTGCATGGGGCCAGGGTGTCCCTCAGCCCGGCCTGCGCCCTCTCCAATCTGGGACCACTCAGAGGATGTCCGACTGCTGGACATCCCTCTCACAATCCGGGACTGCTGGCTCCTAACTGCTAACCTGCCTGCCTGCCTGCCTGATTGCCCCTAACCTTTCTGCATCCCGTCCTGATCGCCCCCAACTACCACCCCCTCCCTCCCACCTATATGCTCACCCCCAACTTCCCCCTCCTGCCGGCCTGATCGCCCCCAACTGCCCTCCCCTGCCGGCTTGATCGCCCCTAACCGCCTCTGCTTCAGCCCTGCCACCATGGCTTTGTCCAGAAGGATGTCCGGAAGGTCTCCCAGTCTAATTAGCATATTGCCCTTTTATTAGTATAGATGCCTAGGAGTAGAATTACTGGATCATATGATAATTCTAATTATATGTTTAACCTTTTGAAGAACTGCCAGGCTGTTCTCAAATGCGATTGCACCATTTTACAATCCCACAAGCATTGTATGAGGGTTCCAATTTTTCAATATCCTTGCTATCTGTCTTTTTTATTCTAGCCATCCTAGTGGCTGTAAAGTGGAATCTCATTATAAATTTGATTTGCATTTCCGAATGGCTAAATTTTTTGTTGTTATTGCACATTCCATGGATCTGAACAAATGTATAATGACATCATTGTGGAATGATGTATCGGTTAATGATGCGGATTTTGTAATCAAAGAAAACAATAATTTCAAGAGAAACATCAAAAGTGCTTTATTCAAAGTAATGTCCATCGCTAGCTACACAATTCCTCCATCTTTCAGGTAATTTGTGTATACCGTCCCAATAGAACTTTTCTTGTTTTGAGGCAAACCATTCAGAGGCACAATTTTCCACTTCTTCGTATGTTTTGAAGTGCTTCTCAGAAAGTGTGTGTGCCATCGATCAGAACAAGTGGTAATCTGAAGAAGCAAGGTCTGGTGAATACGGTAGGTGGGTTAATACTTCCCAGGCAAGATCTTTTAACGTGTCTTTAACTGGTTTTGAAGTGTGTGATGGTGCGTCATCATGAAGCAAAATTACTTTGCCGTGTCTTCTGGCACATTCTGGTCGTTTCACGATCAAAGCGTGGTTCAAATTGATTATTTGTTGTCAGTAGCAGGAAGGAGGGACTGT
>NW_006294766.1:196205-197269 GCF_000327345.1 Myotis davidii
TGCTAATACTTTATTAAGTATTTTTGCATCTATTTTTATGAGAAACATTGGTCTGTAGTTTTCTTGTAATGTCTGAGTTTGGTTTTAGGGTGATGCTGGTCTCATGGGATAGGTTAGGAAATATTCCCTCTGCTTCCATCCTTTGAAAGAGATTGTAGAGAATTGGTGTAATTTTCTCCTTAAATGTTTGGTAAAATTTACCAGTGAACCCATTTGTGCCAGGTGCTTTTTCTTTTGAAATATTATTAATTATTCATTTAATATCCTAGATACAGGCCTGTATTCAGATTGTTTGTTTCTTTTTGTTTGAGTTTTGGCAAATTGTGTCTTTCAAGGAACCTGTCCATTTTATTAAGGTTATCCAATTTTTGGGCGTAGAGTTGTTCATAGTATGTCTTTATTATCCTTGTGATGTCCATGGGATCTGTAAGGATCTGTCCCCACCGTCATTAGGGATATTAGTGATTTGTGTCTTCTCTTTTTCTGATTTAGACTTACTAGAGTCTTATTAGGTTGTTTTCTTTGTTGTTGTTGTGTGTGTGTTTTGTTTGTTTTTTCAGATAACCTGCTTTTGGTTTCTTTTCCTAGTTTCCTAAAGGCTAATAACTTTTAATCATTTTTATTTTCCTGGAACATGGGTTCTTTTATATTAAAAACCAGTGTTTCATGGTTGCTATGGTGATTAATAATTTTAACTTTTATATTTTAATGTCCTCTATATATTCACAAAATATTTTTTCAAATGCCTTTCTTATTTAATCACTAGAGGCCCGGTGCACAAAAATTTGTGCACTCGGGGGGAGGGGGAATGCCTCAGCCTGGCCTGTGCCCTCTCACAGTCTGGGACCCCTCGGGAGATAACGACCTGCTGGCTTAGGCCTGCTCCTGGGTGGTAGAGGGCAGGCCCAATCCCTAGGTGCAGCCCCTGGTTGGGCTCAGAGCAGGGCTGATTGGGGAGTTGGGACGCCGCCCCCTGTCATGCACAGAGCAGGGCGGATCAGGAGGTTGGGATGCCACCCGCTGTCATGCTCAGGGTAGGGCTGATGGGGGGGTGGGGCACCACC
>NW_006294766.1:198152-212410 GCF_000327345.1 Myotis davidii
AAACTGCAGGCTCAGAGGCCTGCAGCCGCAGGCGGGGAACGTTGGAGTCCTCCGTCACTGAAGCAAGCAAGCCTCATGTTAGTTTCAAGCTGCCTGGCTGCCGGCCGCCATCTTGGCTGTCAGTTAATTTGCATATCTCGTTGATTAGCCAATGGGAAGGGTAGTGGTCGTACGCCAATTACCATGTTTCTCTTTTATTAGATAGGATGAGAAATTATAGCGATTTCTGTGACTTTAAGAGCCATCAGCAGAACTTATAATTGTTGGCAATTAAATGTTTTATTTTGATTTAGGAGTACCTTTGAATGGCCAAACTAGGGAAATGGCATTAAAGAATTAACAGCTATGTTGTCCAGTTTAGGAATGGTTTTTCTTCTTCCTTTCCCAGAGTGCTTTGCCAAGTTCTTTGCATTACTTGTACAGCGGGTAAAGCTGGTGGTCAAAGGAGAGCCAAGTGAGGAGAAGGAGGGTCATCTTGGCTGGGAATAGCAGGTGAAGGCAGGTGTTTTTCTTGTATATTTGAACTCATTTAAGCACTTATAAGGTCAGCTATTGTACTTTTCTTTTTTCTGTTTTTTAAATTGTGGGTATCCATTCTTCAGCATTGCCTTTTGAGTTCCATAAAACGTAAGTGATTTTTAAAAAATGTTTTGTTTCTACCACAGATTAAATTTACTCACACTTTAGAGGACAAGATAAGTCCAGATAAAAAAACAAATAAACAAAAGATGAAACTTCCATGCTAATAAAAATATTTTGGGGGTTCTGTCCATATAAAAAGGGTTAAAACTATTTATTTGCACATTGTTTCACTTCAATAATATACTTTTTATGAAGACATCATTGTATGGCATGTTAGGTATTCTCTAAAAAGGATATTTTCTCTTTGTACCTGAAAGGATCTGAAAAGTCAGTATTTATACTGAGCATCTTAATCAGGCTTGTAATAAAATCACACCTACATATATCCTTACATGGCAAAGAACAGCTAGTACTGATGGGCCCAGATCAAACTGTTGTTCACTTTTACAAAAATTAATCTTGTGTAAAGATACTAGTGACCATAATTTCTCTTGCCTTAACTATTCCCATTGGGCTTTAAGATTTAATGTGATGGGCACTGGTTCTGCACATACATAGTTGGGTTTGCTAACAAATTATATAGCTTTGAGATATTTAGAATAATGTGAAATATATATTACTCTACTTTTAAATATTTTACATTCAAAAGCAATACAATATTTAATATTTGTCCTCTTTGCTAGACTATTTCTGAGTTACTTGGTATTAAAAAACAAGTCTGAAGATTTTATCATCTTATATATTTATATAACTTGTAGTGTTATTCGATAATGTGTTATTTTGCTTAAATGTTAAAAATATTGATAGCTAAAATTACATTCCATATTTAGAAATAGAAGGTGGTGTTTTTTTTGTGTTTTTTTTCTACAGATGAGCAAGACATATTTTATATTGAAAACGATAGCATCCAAGAAAAGTGCATGTTTACCTTGATGTTTTGTATTAACTTATTAAATGCTAAATAAATTGAAAAGTTATAGACTGAATTGAGTTTTTTTATTTTAATATGAATGATCACCTAAAGGGGTTGACCAGAAGTTCAACAGGCCTTGGCAGAAAAATTGAGAAGGTTCATAAAAGGTTTGAGAGGTGGTGTCCTGAGGCCAGGAATCTTGGGGCACCTGTGGGGTTACTGATTGACTGTCAATTTACTTGTGGGCCACCTGCCTGCCTGCAATGCTTTCATTGTTTAAAAATTCCTGGTTATTCTTTTAAAGAGTATACACATTTATTTCATAGGAAATTAACTCTTCTAAAGGTCAGTAATGCTTGTACTGTTTTTTTCTTTTGCATCATTTGAAGTTATTACTTGACTTTTTTCTTCTTCCATCCAGAGTAGTGGGATTTTTAGTCACTAAACATCCTACTTATCATTTTACACTATTTAACATGCAGACTTTGGTATATTATTCTGATTCTATTATCTACATGGTAAATATTATTGACTTCATAAGAGTCACAACAAAGATCTGCTTTTCTTCATTCCTAGGCAAATACTGTGGTCTGGGATTGCAGATGAACCATTCAATTGAATCAAAAAGCAATGAAATTACAGTGCTGTTCATGAGTGGAATCCATGTTTCTGGACGAGGATTTTTGGCTTCATACTCAGTTATAGAAAAACAAGGTAATTTTCACTTTATACCATGGCTCCTGCATTTTATATTTCCTAAAAACAAAAATGAAATTTTTCTTTAAGTACCTGTTCCATAAGCTTGGGATAGGGTAGAAGGACTGAACAGTTGAGAACACTTACATAAATTTGACAAGTAAGATTCAGTATTAGGGTCCAGTAATTTAAAATGTATTAACTTTTATATAAAGCCCATATACTTTCCTTTCCTTAGTAGCAGAAAAACTGATTTTTCACTTTTATAATATTGGAACACAGTAATTACTTTAAAAATCTGTCAATTATTGAAATGTAGTATATTGCTATAAAGCTTTATTATCCACATTTTACCATTTCATAGTACTGTGCTAAAGACCATTTTATCATTTTTCTCAGAGAATAGAATCTCATACCACCAGGAGTACCACAAGTGCTATCTGAGACACTGTAAAATAAACATGCGATATTCTCCAGATTGTTAATGTTTAGAATCTAAAGGGGGGAGGGTGGCTAAAATAAAGGCTATTAAGTGGAATAAAATGTATAATTTATGAATCACTAAGATAAAATGCAAGACTTGAATGAAATCTCTCATGTGTTTTGACTGCTTGGCATGTATTTATTCCCCTGTGCTATTAGAGTACTGTGGTGAGAAAAGTTAAGATATGTTGCTGGTACAAGGATATATTAAAATAATCATTTAAATAATTTAAATATTAAACAGTTTTTCTAAGTTCATTAAAAATCAAAAATTGGGTTTTTAAATTGTATAAATAAGGAAATTGTCAAAAACCTCCCAGTTGTGAGAATGTTAGGCACTAGGAGGAGTCTGTTTCCCTTAGCTTCTAAGCGATGGATCAGGGTGTAAAGGCTAATCTCATGTGAGAAAGAACATCATTGAATGGAATAATGGAAAGAAGAAAACTGGAAAATTATGCTAATGAGCAATTAAAATTTTTTACACAACCAGGAAAACTAAGGCAATGTAGTGTTTAGAAGGGGCACTTAGGTAGTTCTGGAATGAAAACCAGGTGACCTCTAGCCGGTCAGTTTAACTTCATCTGCAAGTAGATTAGTTGTGAGGAATCCTATATAATCCTATATAATAAAAGCCTAATATGCTGTGTCTAGTTGTCCCGTCATCCATTCAACCAATCAAAACGTAATATGCTAATGATATGCTAAGGTTGCTCAACCGCTCGCTATGACGTGCACTGACCATCAGGGGGGCAGATAGTCGACTGATTGTCCAGGCACTATGATGTGCACTGACCATCAAAGGGCAGACGCTGACTGGTAGGTTAGCTTGCTGCTGGGGTCCGGCCGATTGGGACTGAGCAACACAGACCAGGCATGCCCTGGAGCCCTCCCATGGTCCCTCCCTGCTGGCCAACCTCCCGCGTCCCTCCTCAGCCCTGATCGTGCACTGGTGGAGTCCCTCTGCCTGGCCTGCGCCCTCTTGCAATCGGGGAATGTCGGAGAACCAGCTTCAGCTGGATCTCACAGGCCAGGCTGAGGGACCCCACTGGTGCACAAATCATTAGACTACTAAGTCTAATACATGTGTAGTGTCTGTAGGCACACAGCATAGTAGGCACAAACAAATGTTAGTTTTGCCCCTTTCACCACTGTACACACATACTCATGTTCCCCCACTCCTAATCATCAAAACAGTAAGGTAAAAGAGAAAGAGATGAGATAGATTTCCATCTTTTCAGCTTTACTTCCTAAGAATCTTGGGCTGATAGGAGAGGATAGAAAGTAAGCAGTTTGCTTCTTATTCTTAAGTTCCTTGGTCTTAATATCAGGTTTAATTATTTATTTTGCTTCATATGTTCCCCTTCTCTCTTTGTTATTTATTGAATTGAAGGTTTTGGAAAATAAGTATTTTCTCTTTTAAAAAAATGTTCTTACATCAGATATTTAAATTATAGAGCTTCTTGATCCATAGGTGTCCTGCATTAAAGTTTCTTAAGAATTGACAAATTCCAAATAGCTATGACTTTATTTTATAACTTCCAAAGTTTTTTAAAAATTGGTCCTCAAAATCTGGAAGTTTTTATAATCATACTTTCAAAATTGATAATCATCTTGGGAAATCCTCATCTCAGAGGTTTCTCCTGAGTTTTTACCTTAAAAAAACATACAAACATATCTTTGTCCCATTCATCAAGCATTTGTTTTAGTTGAAGTTGAGTGAATTGTCAAAATTCAAATGAACATAGGTTGAATTTCTTATTACATACTCTTCTTGGGTGGCCTTTTAGTCATAACTTCTCATGACTCATTCATTTGAAGGCTGGTTGGCTTTGGTTGAGAGCCTCATTTTATTTCCATCCAGGAAACTTAGCTGCCACACTGAATTCCATGAATATTTTCAAGGAACATCACTCCATGTCCCCAGCTTAGCAACCTAGTTAAAGATTGAGAGCATTTGGGAATGAAGATTGTGAAAAATCTTGCTTCAACAGCTTCTTCAATTGTTAAACTCTCACAAATGTGTGATAGAATCCTGATTTTGTGTGACATAGATTAATTTACATTACTTTGTGCAAGAGCACATTGCAAAATTATATTTCTTTTAATGTCTTATTTCCTGGTATATGCTTGACATTGAGGAAATAGCAGCAAATAATACAGATACAATCATACTTTCATAGGTTTTCTGTATAGAGTTGGAAAAAAGATATCAAACACAAGGTTACTTAATTGTAGTTAATGAAACAATGTACAGTTAAGTCCAGTAAGTACAATGAAGGATACAGTCAACAGATAAGAGGCCAGAGCAGAGTGGGGAGTGGAAAATTGATAAAGAGCAAAGCTCTCCTGAGGAAGTCGCTTTTAAGCTGAGAACTGAAGGATTAATTGAAAGTTCCAGACAGACAAGGAATTAAGAACATCCTAGGGGAGAGAACAGCAGGTATAAAGGACTCGTAGTGGGAAGGAGTTCTGGAGGAAGCAGAACAGAAGCCAGAACATCTGGGGTGAAGTGAGTGCACGGTGAGTAGGTCACATTATTCAAGACTTTGTAGAAAATGTAGGGGTTGAAGCTTGACTGGATTTATATTTTTTATAACTTTTATGATTTTATCCTCTTATTTTTAATGATCTACAAACAGTAGTTTCCAGTATTTTATACTAACTGCTATTTTTAAAATTTTCACCTGTGAACCTCATTTTGAAAGATTGTATCTACCATTGAAAGGAAAAGTTTTCCCATTGTCCCATTAAGTAGCAGGCAGATTCATATAAGTATGAATCAGCACTTCTAGTAATTATGAGAAAACAGATTTCTACTTGGACTTGGTATAATATCATCAAATTCCAACTAGACTCTCTGAAATTGAACTTTTCACCTGAAAATTAAAAATATACGTGGTCTGGACATCATATTAACAAGCACTATTTAGAAGTTCTATAGAGAGAAACTTCTAAGTTACTGCCAATCTTACTGCGAGAGGCAGAACCAGCCAGTTACTCAGAGGTCCAGACCTAGTAACTCGGATCATTTAATCTAGTACTAGAGGCCCGGTGCATGAAATTCGTGCATTTGCGGGGGGGCGGGGGGGAAAGGGGGGCAGTCCCTCAGCCTGGCCTGCACTCTCTTGCAGTCGGGGAGCCCTCAGGGTATGTCCAACTGCTGCAGAGGCAGGGGAGGCTCCCGCCACCACTGCTGCACTCGCCAGCCATGAGCCCGGCTTTTAGCTGATTTGCGCTCCCCTTGTGGGAGTGCACTGATCACAAGGGGGCAGCTCCTGCATTGAGCGTCTGCCCACTGGTGGTCATTGTGCATCATAGTGACCGTTCGTTCCACCATTCAGTCGATTTGCATATTAGCCTTTTATTATTTAGGATGCTAATAAATGTTACTGACATTTCCATTGTCAAACGTAAACTTAGAAACATAGCATTTACCCCTGGACTTGAAAACTAAAATAAATTTTATAGGTGAGTGATCTCAGTTTCTAGTTTTGAATCTGTTCAACATTGGTCAGATTCTAGGAAAAGCTCAACATTTCTAGAATGATTCTGGGTAATGATTTTTTTAAGTTATTTTAGTTTTAGGACAGGGAGCTCAGCTGACATATCTATATTTGTATTGAAAGCTTCAAGTCCTTCAAGGCAGCTTCTATTTGCCATAAATTGGGTGGTGTATGTGTACACAGTTGAAAAGTAGTAGTCTGATGTTTCTTTTGTGGGACATGAAATCATAACTTTAAAGGTAATTTTATATTGTGTTTAATTCTTTAAATATATTTTATTGATACTTTAAAGGTAATTTTAAACCTCATCACTATAGATTTCATTAATCCAGAATTTTGTGGTGTTCAATCTAAAGGTTGCCTTTATTTTTGTGAGGAGAAATCATAAGTGGTTTAAAATTTCATTTGAAATAAAATGACCAGTGTAGATATTACCGTACTTCCTAATTGGAACTCATAAACACTTGTTCACTTCACTCCCCACTGACCCATGAGGACAATGGGCTTAAGACTTGTGAACAGCTGGGCTTGGGAAATGTTTCCATTTGACAGTGTAATTGTTGCTATATGTTAGATTATTTAGAGAATTAACACCAATAGTGTTAACAATTTTCTGATTGCTATATTCTCTAACCACATTTTTTGCAAATATTTTCCATTTCTTCCATTTTACATCAGATTATATCAACTTATAAATGAAACAGGGCGAAATAGAGAATTTCTTGGTAATAGAATCCAGATTTCTGTAATTCTCTTTTCTTCATGGAATGTTTTTAGTTTTGAAAATAGAGTGTGAATACCTTAGATTTTTTGCTACCTTAATCATACAGTAATTTTATAGAATCCTTTCTGTTTTGAGTACTATACTTAGCTAGGTTTCTATATTTAGTTTTTCTATTGTGTTCCTAATTTTTGTTATGTTGTTTCTGGCAAGCATTTTAAAACTTTTAAGCTGTCTAATAAGATTTTATTGCATCAGTTTACATGCATATCTTTATATTTATCCTTGTTTATACAAAAATGAATATGCATCGTGTTTGTAAACATAATACAGTACACATGGAGAAAAATATCTGTATTTTGGTTTCAGTTTGTACAACAAAGGCACTAATGAGCAAAGTGTTACCAGTTTTGCAGAGAAAACATCTATAAACAAAATCTGTTAAGACAGTGTTAACTCAAAGAGGCAGTTCAACCTATGGGATAGAATTTATTTCACACTGACAAATAACCTGAGAGCATCTTAATGGTTTTAGTCATTTCTATGTTTCATTTTTTTTTTTACTATATTAGGAATGCTGCTATGGGACTGGGTGTGTTTATGTGCTATCCAGTAGATATATTAGTGGCCCAGATGCTGTGTAGGTCACAAAAGAATTGTTTGATCTTTTAATGTCTTATATTCACTTTTAATATATAGCATTTAGATGTTAAAGGCGTTTGATTTGTCTATCCTATATAATAAAAGGGTAATATGCAAATTGATCCTAACGGCTGAACTGCCAGAACAACCGCTCAACCAGTCACTATAAGGTGCACTGAACACCTCTATGTTCCTTTCCCCAGCCGGCAGGCTCCCTTCGCCTGATGGCTAACAGGGAACCGGGGGTGGGTGGCAGGGTATGTGGACAGCGCCAAGCCAAGGCCCCCGCCCTGCCAGTCGCCCCACACACAGAGGGCTACCTGCAGTGGGGGTGGAGCTGGTGAGCGGGCAGGAACAGCCAACCTCCTGGTCCCTCCCCCTGGCCATCAGGCTCCGATCACCCATTGGCAAACAGGGAACTGGGAATGGGTGGCTGAAGGGGGGTAGGGCCAGCTGCAGGCAGCTGGGGAAGCTGGCCCTGATCTCAGGCCTGGTCTAGGGACCATACCCGCACACAAATTTTGTGCGCCGGGCTTCTAGTAATAAGGATACTGATAACTGTCATTTATTGAGCCATTACTATATGATTGCATGTACTATGTGATCTAGGGGCATTTTGTCATCTAATCCTTAAAAAAAAAACCCAGGAGGTAGGCACTATTACTATCCCTACAATAAAAATTAGGAAATGTATTTCTAGAGGTTAAATAACTTATCCAAGAGTCATATAGCTATTTATTGCTCAAATTAGAAAAAACAAACAAAACAAAACAGACAAATAACAAACTTCACCAAAAGTTGAAAGAAAAAGACAAAACCATATTTATGTAACTTGAAAAAAAGATGTAACCTACTATTAAATTTAACAATCCATTCAATTTGCTGATTAGATAACTAGTAAATATTTATTGAACATATAAATGATTAATTGAATGAATAAATCATTCCAACAAACCTGTATTGAGTTCCTACCAGGTAGAGATTTTACACTAATTTAATTGAAAGCTTTCCATAAAACCACAGTCTTCAAATTGCAGATAAATTGCCAACATAATGACCCATAGTCCATAAAGGAAAGCCCTGCCCTAACTGGTTCGCTCAGTGGATAGAGCGTCGGCCTGCGGACTCAAGGGTCGCAGGTTCAATTCCGATCAAGGGCATGTACCTTGGTTGTGGGCACATCCCCGGTAGGGAGTATGCAAGAGGCAGCTGATAGATGTTTCTCTCTCATCGATATTTCTAACTCTCTATCCCTCTCCCTTCCTCTCTGTAAAATATCAATAAAATATATTTAAAGTAGTTGCATAAATGAAGGTCCTGCCCGGCCGGCATGGCCCAATGGTTGAGCATTGACCTATGAACCAGGAGGTCATGATTAAATTCCAGGTCAGGGAAAATGTCTGGGTTGTGGGCTCGGTCCCCAGTGGGGGGCATGCAGGAGGCAGCAGATCAAGGATTCTCTCTCATCATTGATGTTTTTATCTATCTCTCTCTCTCTCTCCCTTCCTCTCTGAAGTCAATAAAAATACATTTTTTTAAAAAAAGAAGGACCTAAGAAATGTCATTCTCATACAGACCAAAAGAAGCCGGAATAACTTGTTCTTTCTTTGGGAAGTCAAACTGTTAGAGGAGTACTCAGAGCAGTTGGCAGAAGACAGAGCACACAATAAATTGAAGCCTAGAATAGTGGTCTCAAAGAAAAGATGAGAAGTCCAAAGGAGGCAGAATCTAAGAGAACAAAGCCTGACTTAACAACCAGAAGTTTGCTGATGGACTTCATTAGAATTGTGGGGAATGACACCAAGTTTCAAGGGCATTTGGATGAATGGGCTAAAGAGGAAGGGAATGTGGTCTTTTTAAATGTTTGGTGATAAAAAAGAGAGGGAAGTCCTAACCAATTTGGCTCAGTTAATAGAGCATTGACCTGCGGACTGAAGGGTCCTGGGTTTGATTCTGGTCAAGGGCACATGCCTCGGTTGAAGGGTCTATCCACAGTAGAGGGTGTGCAGGAGGCAGCCAATCAATGATTCTCTCTTATCATTGATGTTTCTATCTCTCTCCTTCTCCCTTCCTCTCTGAAATCAGTCTGTATATATACAACCCTAATATGCAAATAGACTGAACGGTGGAACAACTGGTCACTATGATGTGCGCTGACCACCAGGGGCGCATGCGGAACATGGTGGGTGTCGGCAGCAGGTGGCATAGTGTGGAACATGGCGGGCATCGGCCACAGCGGGACGGTGGGGCAGGTGAGCGGAGGCGCCAGACCAAGGTGGGGCGCCAGTCGCTTTCATCAGGGAACCTGTGGTGGTTCTTTGCTCCAATGCGCTATGGTCCCACCAGGCACTTGCACCTGCTGCTGGTGCCGGCCCTGTTTGCACCCGCTGCCGACCCCGGAGCGCCACTCGCACCCACTGCTAGCTCCAGGCACCTTCAGTGGATGCGAGTGGCGACTGCCGGCCCCAGTTGCCCCTCAGGGCTTCTCCTCTGAGGACTCCTGGACTATGAGAGGGTGCAGGCCAGGCTGAGGGACCTCCCATTGTTCCCCCCCGCCCCACCGCCAGTTGTACAAATTTCGTGTACTGGGCCTTTAGTATCTAGATAATAGCCTGACTACAGTGTTTATTGCTTAGCCATGCCTATGTCATCCAAAAGAAAGCAGAGTATTTTCATTTGAGAAAAATTTTTCTGAGCTCCTACTGTGGTCTTAGCTACCAAGGATGGCATTGTAATATTTCTACAAGAAATATAAGATTTAGTCCTATGCCCAATATGTAACAGGGGATAAGATGGAACATATCTAATAAGGCATCTGGGACATAGTAAATGTTATTGCCTGAATCACAATAATTTATATGTGTAAATTGCACTGTAGTGTATAGACAACTGACCTGTTAAGTGACCCTCTAAGTCAGTGGTTCTCAACCTTCCTAATGCTGTGACCCTTTAATACAGTTCCTCATGTTGTGGTGACCCCAACCATAAAATTATTTTCGTTGCTACTTCATAACTGTAATTTTGCTACTGTTATGAATCATAATGTAAATATCTGATATGCAGGATATATTTTCATTGTTACAAATTGAACATAATTAAAGCATAGTGATTAATCACAAAAACAATATGTAATTATATATGTGTTTTCCTATGGTCTTAGGTGACCCCTGTGAAACGGTCGTTTGACTTCCAAAGGGGTCATGACCCACAGGTTGAGAACCACTGCTCTAAGTATTAGAGGATGCTGGACAAAGCTTATCTTGCTGCTAAGTTCTCCTACCAATATAACTGTGTGATCTTGTCCCTAATTCTTTGTTTTCATAATAGGAACCTGGCATGAACCTGGCATGTACTCTCAGGGGAGGTCTGACCTGCAGTCGGACATCCATCTCACAATCCAGGACTGCTGGCTCCCAACCACTCACCTGCCTGCCTGCCTGATTGCCCCTAACCGCTTTTGGCTGCTCACCCCCTAACCACTCCCCTGCCAGCCTGATCAACACCTAACTGCCCTCCCCTGCCGGCCAGTCACCCCCAACTGCCCGCCCTTGCCGGCCATCTTGCGACTATGGGCGCTGCCATTTTTGAGGGAGGGGCAGTCAATTAGCATATTCCCTCCTTATTGGCTGTGGGTGCTGCCATCTTTGAGAAGGCATGAGGGTCAATTAGCATATTCCCTCCTTGTTAGATAGGAGGATTGCTAGCAGAAGTCTCTGAGCAGATGGTTTCCTTTGAGCTGTATTTATCTTGCCTAGAATGTTTCTTGTTAGTTGGGAGCCTTGTAGTAACAGTGGTCCTCAGGAAGGCTGTTTACTTGGGAAAAGATTTCAAGAAAGACACATCTTAAGGCTTCTACAATTCCCAGCTTAATCGATGTTATTTTGCCTTTGTGGAGTTGTAAAGGTCAAAGTCTATAATTATGACTTACTGTTTCTGTCTTGAGTCATCTTGACTCTCCTTATAGCTGTCAATTTTGAATTCCTATTTTCCTCCTAGGGAGCTCTTTTGAGTCCCATGGAATTTTTTTTTTTAAGGTAAACCATAAAGTGGTTTTTATTCATTAATACTTAGTAGAGATTTCCATTTTCCTCTTCAGTTTGCATGTGGAGTACTAGGAGAGCCCTTCTCATGTCTGGGTACAGGAAGCCGAGACCACCTCTGCACTGCTACCTCCATTTACCTGCTAGAAGTAAACGTTCGTTAAGTGGAAGTGATTATTATATATATTTCTCTCTTCCTTTTGACTGTACGCTATGTAACAAGAGTGACAGACCCTGAAATTGCAATCACTAAACAAACCCAAGATAGTTGTTGTCCACTTTCCTTGGCAAATAGAGCACAGAGGGCATTGTCTGCAAATTGAGACATCAAAGAGGAGGTGGTGAAGGCTCGTTTCCTTTATCACTGTCTTTTAAATTTAGGTTTTCTAAAGCAACATCTAAAGGCATAACATCTACACAGCCCATAGCACCAAAATCTGCCAACCCCCTCCCCATTCGTCCTCATCTAAGGGGAACTCTCTCCACACTGAGTGATCAGCAGGAGCTCCTGAACAAACAGGCTGCGGTCTGCACGCTCACTTTGCATGGTCTGTTGTTCTGTGTCGGACATTTTAGGATCATTCAACCTTGTTAAAAGAAATTGGGAATTCTGGAGTTTGCTGACTGCTTCCATGTTAGCCATCTTGGTTGTTGCAGTGTGTAACGTGATTGTAGTGGTGACACTCCTTGTATCAGTGCGCCAGCTTGCCATATGTGGTCTGCAGTCACGCTGCCTGGGCTTGCTGCTTTTCTAGCTGCAGCTGCAGCTGCATTTGTTCTAACTGAGCAGCAGAAGGTCTGGAAGAATTAAACTGTCCTCTTGCAGAATGTCTCATTCCTGATAACTGAGAGAAAAGCTCAGCTACAGGACGCATGGCTTCCCTATTGCTGGAGAATATGAACTCTGAGAAGAAAAAGTTCATACTAATAAGTGCGTGTTTGATCTATGAGCATGAGGACTTCCTAATCCTCAGCCAGGGGGAAATATTTTGCGTACATGTGGAACACCCCTCGATTCATCTAAACCTCTAGGGGCTCTGTGCTCAAGTGTAAGATGAGCTGCAGAGTCATCTGTGACATGAGTAGGACCGCCTCCAGGTAATGCTGCACATACAGGACAAATCACTTCTGCATGTTCCATAGAGCTCATTTTCCCATAATAGAGACAGGTAAGGCTGTGGCTGCTCTATAGAGAAAGCTTCCCCACCATAGTACAAACCAAAACCTACCTTTGTTAGTTTGGACTGCATTGGGTGGTCTGTTGTATTCATTGTTGTTACACCACTTTCATAGCAAGACACAAAGGTTGTCATTGTAGCAAATTAAAACACATATCTGCAGCCTTGAAAATTTTCTTTTAAACATTTATCACAGCTGACACCTTCATGTTGGGACATGCTAGTTCAGACGGTGGCAGCGTGGCCTCTCCCAGTTGAGCTCCCAAAGAATTTGAGAGCAAGGTCAAGTGAGTTGCATACATTTGCCTGGCATAACCTGGAGTTTCAGCCCTGAATGGACCTGTAATAAAGCCCTGTTCTGATCAAGTATATCTGTAGTTGAGCAGCATTCTGGCACATGGCCTGAAGGTAATGGGGCCAGCTGGCACTCTTCTTGTGGCTTAAATACCGTGTTGGACCACACAGGTACCTTTTTATCTCAGGCTATTAATCTTAGAAGTTCAATTTTTAATCTTAGAAACTGGAAGCTCTTTTGGTAGAGCAGGAAAGTGGAAAATTAATTCTTACTAATGCAATGAAAAGATTGCCAGGAATAGCTAGAGTATAGGTAATTCAGTTTGCTTTTCCCAGTCAGTAAACCTGGTAGTAGTGAACCCCTATCCAGGCATGTATCCTCTTCAACTCCTAAAACACAGATTTAACCTAATCATCATTCAAATGCCTGTGGTATATAGATAATAATCCATATAATTGCTCTCAAAATACCACTTTTCTGTTGGTGTAACAATTGTTATGCTCTAGTTCTTTCAAGACATGTTTCATTTGGCTAACAGGGTTTTTTCAGAATTGTGGAATAGCATCATCAGCTATCCTATCATTGCTGTGGTGGCCATTAATTTAATGGCTATTTGAGTACCATCAGTATTCTGCGACACAGGTGAGGTACTGTCTCCCTTAGCAAAGTTGTTTGGCCAAGAGTTTCTATGTGAAGTCACTTACCTTTGTGGTTGCCTAAGGGCTTTCTTCCAGGCTTTTCTCCCTACCGGTTAGAACATGCTTGGACTTAGCCAAACATGCTAACAATCCCATACTCATCTATGTATTTAATAAGTGGTAATTAAGATCCTCCTGTTGTGCCACGTGTCTCTGTCTCTGTGTGTAGACCCAGCATTATCTAATGACTAGAGGCCAGTGCACGAAATTTGTGTGTGGGTACGGTCCCTAGGCCTACCTGAGACCAGGGCCACTTTCCCCGGCTGCCTGCAGCCGACGCTGCCCCCCGCTGCCACCCACCCCCAGTTCCCCATTTGCCATCAGGTGATTGGTGCCTGACTGCCAGGGGAAGGGACCGAGAGGTCAGCTATTCCCACCTGCTCACCGGCCCCACCCCCGCCGCAGGTTGCTGTCTTTGTGTGAGGCAACCAGCGGGATGGGGGCCTTGGCCTGGCGCTGTCTGCATCCCCCGCTACCTAACCCTGATTCCCCATTCACCATCAGGCA
>NW_006294766.1:212428-214958 GCF_000327345.1 Myotis davidii
GGGGCCAGCAGGAGGGAGGAGTCTGCCGGCCAGGGAAAGGAACCAAGAGATGTTTAGTCCGCCTCACAGTGACTGGTCCAGCAGTTGTTCTGGTTGTTCTGCTGTTAGGGTCAATTTGCATATTACCCTTTTATTATATAAGATAGAGGCCTGGTGCACTAGCGGGAGCCAGCTGGCCTGCCCTGAAGGGGGCCCCAGATCAGGGTGGGGGTCCCTGCTGGGGGGCAGGGAGAGCCTGGGTGAGGGGCCACGCCCCCAATTGGGGTGGGGGCTCTACTGGAGGGAAGGGCCAGCCTGGGCGAGGGACCACCCGGGTTTTGCAGGCCGGCCACACCCTGATCGGGGTGGGGGTCCCTGTGGGGTGTCAGGGCCGGCCTGGGTGAGGGGCCGGTAGTTCTGATCTCTGGTAGTTCTGGTCATTATGCTGTTTCTGTTGCTGGGCTTTTATTATATAGGATGCTGCTTGTAACTGTAATGCATCAACAAATCGTTCGTATATAACACATGCTACTACAAAAGCATGTGATAGTTATCAATTCATTAAAACAGACAAAACAAGCCTAGGTGCCTACTATGTGCTAAAAGTGTTTAACTTGCCAAGATTGGGGGGAGCTCCTTTAGGAAGTGACAGGTAAGCTGAAACCTTAGAAGGGAGTCAGCTTATCTAAGGGTACTTGAAAAGACTCCCAGACCAAGAGAACGGCATGGTCCAGAGAAGACTAGTGTGGCAAGAAGCCATGGGGGATATAAGATGAGACTGAAACAGAACCAGGCACTTCCAGACCTTGTGGGTCATGTTGAAGATTTATCCTATGTCCTCAGAGCAGAAAGAAGCCATTGAAATGCTCCAGCCAAAAGCCATCTTTACATAGCCTGTGAACTAGGTCTCACTTAGGCAGCTGAGCTCTTACTCAGACGTGTTGTTTTCTAAATAGAAATTGTTAAGCTTTTAAAGTTTTGTTGTATTTAGAGAGGTGTTTCTCTAACTGTAGTGTGTTTAAAAATTACCTGGAGGACTTGTTAAAACAGATTTTTGGGTCCCATTCCCAGATTTACTGTAAGTCTGGATGGTGTTCAGGAATTTGAATATCTTTTTTTTTCCTAATTTAAATTATTTATTCTTTAAAGTATTACATATGTTTCCTTTTTCCCCCATTGGCCTCTCCCTGGCCATTCCCAGCCCCCCTCCCCCAGGACATACCCTCACCCCCCTACTGTCTGTGTCTATGGGTTATGCTTATATGCATGCGTACAAGTCTTTTGGTTGATCTCTTACCCCCGCTCCCCTGCCTACCCTCTGAGGTTGAATGGTCTGTTTGATGCTTTCTATGTCTCTTGATCTATTTGTGTTCGTCAGTTTATGTTCATTATATTCCACAAATGAATGAGATCATGTGATATATATATCTTTCTCCGGCTGGCTTATTTCACTTAGCGTAATGCTCTCTAGGTCCATCCATGCTGTTGCAATTGGTAAGGTTCTTTCTTTTTTACCGCAGCGTAGTATTCCATTGTGTAGATGTACCACAGTTTTTCAATCCACTCATTTGCTGGTGGGCACTTAGGCTGTTTACAAATCTTAGCTATAGTAAATTATGCTGATATGAACATAGGGGTGCATATATCCTTCCTGATGGGTTTTTCTGATTTCTTGGAATATATTCCTAGAAGTATTACTGGGTCAAATGGAAGTTCTATTTTTACTTATTTGATGAAACCCCATACTGTTTTCCTTAGTGGCTGCACCAGTCATCATTCCCATCAGCAGTGCATGAGGATTCATACAATCATAGTAGGGTTCTTTAATACTTCATTGACACCACTGTATAAATCCTCTAAACAGAAAATCAGCAAAGAAACAGCAATCCTAAACGACTCATTAGATCATATAGAATTAAGTGACATCTTAAGAACATTTCACCCCAAAGCTTCAGAATATAGATTTCTTCTCAAGTGCACATGAGACATGTTCAAAGATAGAACACATATTGGGACACAGGCAGAAGATAGAAATCATATCAGGCATCTTCTCAGATCACAATGGCATAAAATTAGAAATCAACTACAATTAAAACAGTGAAAAAAATCAGACACTTGGAGGCTAAATAGCATGCTATTAAATAATGACTGGATTACCAAAGAGATCAAAGAAGATATAAAAAGCATCCTGGAAACAAATGACAATGAAAACACAAAAATCCAAAATCTATGGGACACAGTGAAAACAGTCTTGAGAGGGAAGTTCATAGTTCTACAGGCCTACCTCAAAAAAACAAGAAAAACTGGTAATAGATTATCTAATCCTACAACTCAAAGAATTAGAAAGAGAGCAACGAGAAAAACTCAGAGCAAGTAGAAGGAAGGAAAAATAAATATCAGAGCATAAATAAATGACAAAGAGGAAAAAACACACAAAAAAATACAAAAGATCAATAAAATCAAGAGCTAGTTCTTTGAACGGATAAACAAGAGTGATGAACCTCTAGCCAGGCTTACCAAGAAACAGAGAGGACCCAAATAAATAACATAA
>NW_006294766.1:215040-220353 GCF_000327345.1 Myotis davidii
CAGTTTTGTTTTTTTTTGGGGGGGGGTTACATTTTATAGAAGCCATTTAAAGGCTATAAATTATACTTATCTACGTACCTTTCATATACAGGGTGGGGTAAAAGTGGGCTTACATTGTTTGTATGGAAAATAATACAAGAATAAACTCTGTTTCACCTACTTGCAACTATAATCCTACTTTTGCCCCACCCTGTATATATGTGATTGAGGTGATGTAGTAAACAGCACTGGGGATGCATAGCCCAGAAATCAAGATACTTAAAACAGAAAGAAATCTTGATTAACAAAAATTTGTAAAACGTTATTAGTACTACTTTGACAGCTGTTGAGAATTTTGAAATTTAGAACAATATGATTTGGGATTTGGAAACAGTGTTTCAGCAAGAGTGAATCTATGTATTACTGAACGCTTTTTTTATTTTTGGTTTTCTAGATCTAATTACTTGTTTAGACACTGCATCCAGCTTTTTGGAACCTGAGTTCAGGTATGACCATATTTGTGCCCCTTTTTCCCCCTTAAATTTACCTTTATCAACTTCATCCTCATTCTTTATACACTTAAGATTAATGTACATTGTGACATAGACATTGTTCTAAGATCTCACTCAATAAACCAGAGTTTATTTAAAGCCATTGAGTTACCATGTTTAAGTTTTTCATTAATTGTAGCATTTCGATCCTCTCCACAATGAAAATGTAATTGTAATATACTTTCAAAGTAAAACTAGTTGCTCTTCAAAATCTGGCAAAACTGCTAAGTAGAAGAGTTATCTATATATATAAAAGCCTCAGTGACTGTTATGTCCGAACGACCGGTCAACCAGTTGCTATGGAACGCACTGACCACCAGGGGGCAGAGGCTCAACCTAGGTGCTGCTCCCTGGTGGTCAGTGCGTTTCCACAGCCAGCCTTCCACGGCCAGCCAACTTCCCCAGTCCCTCCCCCAACTGGCAAACCTTCTGTGGTCCCACCCATGCACAAATTCGTGCACCAGGCCTCTAGTCCTATATAATAAAAGGGTAATATGCAAATTGACCCTGAAGGTGGAATGACTGGTCGCTATGACGCGCACTGACCACAAGGGGACAAATGCTCAATGCAGGAGCTTCCCCCTGGTGTTCAGTGTGCTTCCACAGGAGGAGCGCCACTCAGCCAGAAGCTGGCTCTTGGCTGGCCAGCACAGTGGCAGTGGCAGGAGCCTCTCCTGCCTCTGCAGCAGCACTAAGACATTAGTCAGACATTGCTCGAGGACTCCCGGGCTGCCAGAGGTATGTCTGACTGACGGCTTAGGCCCAGTCTCCCAGGGAGTGGGCCTAAGCCATCAGTCAGATATCCCCTAAGGGGTCCTGAACTGTGAGAGGGTGCAGGCTGGGCTGACACCCCCCCCGCCCCCCCCATCCCCCCCGCAAAGGACCGGGCCTTTAGTCTTCTATAAAAGGACAAGAAAATGGTTTAGGCTACTATGGAATTTCAGTGTTCTTACCCAAGTAGCATTTCTGCTACAATTTCCATGATTTATGCCCTCATCCCATGCTTTGACTAGAACAGGGGTGGGCAAACTTTTTGACTCGAGGGCCACAATGGGTTCTTAAGCTGGACTGGAGGGCTGGAACAAAAGCATGGATGGAGTGTTTGTGTGAACTAATACAAATTCAAAGTAAACATCATTACATAAAAAGGTATGGTCTTTTTTTTTTTAGTTTTATTCATTTCAAATGGGCCGGATCCGGCCGGCAGGCTGTACTTTGCCCACGGCTGGACTAGAATGAACCTCTAATTGATTTTTTCTTTCATTTATAACCTTTGCTGGCCTTATGCTGCTATTGAGGTTGCTGCCAAGTTATTTTTTAAAGTACATATCTCATCATTCCCCAGCTTACAAATCTCCAGGTGCTCCTAATTAAGACAAAAGTTATCCAGATTCCTTAGCTTGGTGTTCAGGATCCTGGCCCAGGGTCTTGGCCATTTTTCTAATCTCGTCTCATATATTCATGTTGAAATAGCTGTGGATCGCTTACACTGCTCTGAACTCTCAGAACTTTGGCCTGGGATCCCTTTACTCCTCTCTACTTGGCAAAGTCATTCTCATCTTCTGAGACCATCTCACTAAACTCCCTGCAACTCACTGCCTCTTCACAAAGAACCTTTGCTTTGTCTTCAGAAATGTTTCTGTCTCTATGGGATGGGTCGCTCTTCAGCACTTGTGGGGGACCCTGGTCTGCAGAGTTAGCTCTGGCATCAGTGTATGGCACACAGCCTGGTAGAGGGTGTGCTGTCTTGTGCCCTCCACTCTCTAGCTTCATTGTCACTGCCCAAATGCGAGCTGCCATCCTCTCTCGCCTGGACTACTGCACTGTCTGCCTAACTGTTCCAGCGTCCACTCATGGTTCCTTCCTAGTGGCCACAGTACTCTCTTAAAAATATGAACCAGATTGTGTACAGATACTGTCAAAAGCCTTTACTAACGTTCTGTTTTTACTTAGAATTGTATTCCAGACTCCTCACCATAGCCCACAAGGCCTCTGCATGATCTGGCCCCTGCCCCCACTTTAGCCTCCTCTCACACTAACTCCCTTGCTGACTGCAGATCACCTGCACTGGTCATCCTCAGTTCCCCGCACACAGTTCCCTGCCTCAAGGGCATGCAGTGCCTTTTGATGGGGATGTGTTACACTTCTTCAGAGCCCATTCCCGATGCCCTGACCCAGGCAGTGCAGAGCCTGTTGTGAGCAGACCCTGGAGGTATCTGCCACTTACCAGCCGCATGACCCAACAGTTCCTCAGTGTCCTCATCTGTAAAATGAGGATGATAATAGTGCCTACCAAGTAGGGTTCTTACGTGGATTACTGGAAGCACTTAGAATACTGTCTAGCACATAGTAAGTCTATTCAAAATGTGTATTACTTTTATTAAGTTAGATTCCTCCCAATTACTTCATAGAGTTCCTTTTCTTCATAGCCGAATCATAATCTAATTAACTATCTGTGTGTCAGTTTAATGTCTTCTCCACCACTGGAAGGTAAACGCATTGAGGACAGGAGCCATGTTTGTTTGGTTGACATTTGTAAAACCCTGTGTGTCAGCACAGCACAGCACTTAGACATTCAAGTAAATGTGTTGAGTGCATAGATGGGTGGGTGAGTGCGTGAATGTATGAGTGAATGAAAGAATACAAAACATTTTTTTAGACCAACATAAATTTGATCAATAGGGGATGGGCAAAATAAATATGGTTTATCCACAAATAGAATATCATGTAGCTATTAAATATGGTGAATAGATTTTACAGTAGAAATATGTCTGTATTCATTATGAAATGAAATGATCAAAGCTGTTTGTAAATAAGAGACAATTGTAAATTTGTGGGTAAAGATGTATGTGGGCAGATCGGAGAAAGTCTGAAAGGGCTTTTTAGGAGTGCTGGTTCTCAGAGTGGTGAGATGATGATGATGATATTCACATTGAACTGAAAATGGATATGTGATGCTTTTGGTCTTTTCCCCCAAAAAACACAGTAGTATCTGCCCTTTAACTTGTTTTTATTTCATAGTAAGTACTGCCCAGCTGGTTGTCTGCTTCCTTTTGCTGAGATATCTGGAACAGTCCCTCATGGATATAGAGATGTAAGTTGCCTGTAGACTATGTTAAAGTTGTGATAGGACTTTATGTTTTTAAATTTCAGAATAGGTAAATGTGTACCTATTGTACATCTTTGTTGTGATGTTTTTCTAGGAATTGTTTGTTTTTGGAAATATGTAATGTTTTATTATTTTTCTTCTAAAAAATGTATGTTATGGCATCAGTAATCTGTCCCATGTTTATTGAGAAAACTGCCCAGATAAACTAATTTCTTGAGGAAGTGTAAGTCTTATTTATGAATTATCAAAAGAAAAGAAAAAAACTGACTTTTTCTTCCCCTTTTTCAAGTCCTCGCCATTGTGCATGGCTGGTGTGCATGCAGGAGTGGTGTCAAACACCCTCGGTGGCCAGATCAGTGTTGTAATTAGTAAAGGTATCCCGTACTATGAAAGTTCTTTGGCTAACAACGTCACGTCTGTGGTGTAAGTATACATGCTGTTTATAATAAGCAGGCTGGGCAGGGGCGGGATGGGGACTGGTAAGGCCTCACCAATGTAACAGTTAGTGGTGTTCAGGAAATACCATTTGTGCACTTAGCTCTTACATTTTTGTGTGCTCAGTGTCTGCATGTACTGAGGAGGACAGGCAAGGTTGTACTACTTGGCTTGTTCTCTGTCTAAAGGTAGTCATTTGCAAGCTTGATTGGTTTGTTTCTTCTTTTTTAAGTGTTGAAAAAGCGGAGAATAAGAGTCTAGAAGTATTTTGTTGAATCCATACTTGATATTAAAGACCAGAACACATAACTACTGTGTTCCTTATAGCCTGTGTGACTCAGGATGAACTGAGAATAATTGAAACACTTTGATGTGAATTAAATTTTGACATTAATCAGAAGTGGTAGTATTACGAATCTCCCTCTCATCCTCAGAGAATATATTCAGAATGTATTTTCATGGCTCCCATGATATTCCACTATTTTACAAAACTTAGACTAGGCATAAATAAGCAGAAGTTCAGACATTAGATAGAAATGCAGTACTCCTCATCTGTGTCTGTTAATCTTGCCTCTTGGGTATGCTCAGTCCTACATACAGTACTGAGTCTGTCTGAAACCAGCTTCTCTTCAGAGGCCCTGGGCCAGTTTCCATGCAGAAGACAGGAGTGGACCACACCCTCAGCTGTAGAAAGCAGGAGTCAGCAGATTTTTTTCTGTAAAGGAGCAGCTAGCAAATATTTTAGGCCTTTCTGGGGCACATGGCTCTGTCACTTTTCCCTTTTTTGTTTCATTTACAACCCTCTAACCATGTAAAAATGATGCTTTGCTCGCGGGCCACACAGAACAAGCCATGCCAGGGCTATATACCCATCACTAGTATGCAGTCAGCTTCCTTTCCTTCTTTTGGTTTCTTCTAGATGCTTTTATGAAGATTCTTTCTTTCCCATGGTCTGTCTTTGGACAGAGTTTTTTATGAATTCTCTTTTTCATCTATACTAATAAAAGGGTAATATGCTAATTAGACCACATTGACCAGAAATCTTCTGGACGTCCAACTTCCTTCCAGACAGTTAGGTGGCGACCAGGCCAGCAGGGGGGAAATTAGGGGGCAATCAGGCCATCAGGGGACCAGTTAGGCGGCAACCAGGCCAGCAGGGGGCATTTAGGGGGCAACCAGGCCAGCAGGGGACCAGTTAGGGGGCAACCAGGCCAGCAGGGGGCATTTAGGGGGTGAGAA
>NW_006294766.1:220393-234363 GCF_000327345.1 Myotis davidii
TACCAGTTAGGGGGGCGATCAGGTCGGCAAGCAGAGGCAGTTAGGGGTGATCAAGCAGGCAGGCAGGCAAGCGGTTAGGAGCCAGCAGTCCTGGACTGAGAGAGGGATATCCAACTGCCAGTTTAGGCCCCATCCTGCAGGAATCCTGGATTGGAGAGGGTGCAGGCTGGGCTGAGGGACCCCACCTTCCTTTGCACAAATTTCATGCACTGGGCCTCTAGTACTTAAATAAGGACAAGTTGCATCCACTTGTAATGACCTGGATGTTGTGCTCAAGGCAGGAGCCCCAATCTTTGAAATCGAAGTGCAGTGCTGCCCTGCAACACCATAACTTGTTCTAGACATGCTGATTCCCTGTAACAAATGCAGTCTCTCTCAGCAATAGCCTGTTTACCCCAGGAAATTGGAACCTCCTTGTCTGAGACTTACCCCTTTCTGTGCACCTTCACCAGAAGCAGTTGCCATAGGAAAGGCTTAGGAGTCTATTTCATGAAAAAGAGATAAAAGAGAAATATATACTCAAATATATACTCAAGATAAAAGAGAAATGTGTTACAAGAACACATTTGCACAGTCATATGAAACTAGATACTTGTAGAGACAGTTATTTATGCTGATGTCAGAAGTTCTGCTTAGAAAATAGACTTTTAATTTTAGCTAGGAGTTTATCAATTGTCTAATATATAGCCAGAGAATACTCTTAGTTCTTTATACATTAAACACAAAAAGGTTTACTAAGACAAATATGGGGAACTAATGTGTTATGTGATATGTCACAAAAAAAATACTTTCTCTCTTTCAGGGGACACTTATCTACAAGTCTTTTCACATTCAAGACGAGTGGTAAGCCTTTCATGGACTTTATAACTTCCTATAATTTTTATAACACTGGATGCCAGACATTGTGCTAGTTGCTGTTTGTTGTACTTTCTTATTTAGTTGCCACAATAACACCTATGAGGTTAGAAGGGCATTTAATAAAATAATGAATGAAATAAGTGAAGTTCTATGTTAATAGGAAAATGATCATGGAAGCAAGGAATTTTTTTCTAGGAAAGGTGATTTTTGAACTTGTTTGAAGAAGTAATTCATTCATTTGACTGAAAATATTTGAGTGCCTTCCTTTATTCGTCAGGGACTCTTCTGGTCTAGGAAGGCAACAGTGAGCATAATCAACAAAATTTTGCTTTCCTGGCGCTTACGTTCTGGTAGCGAGAGATGGACAATAAGTAGTGAATAAGTCAGTTATTATTTATGTATTGTTTATAATATTATAAAATATGTAGAAAGCGAAGGAGGAAGGCTAGACAATGCAGGAGTTACTGATGGGATCAGGGCAAGCCTCAGGGAAAATGAAACATTTGAGCAAACACCTGAAGGAGTGTGAGTCACCCATTGACCTGGGAACTTATCTGGGGAGAGGGTAATATATCACCAATCATTAAACTAATGATTGCTCATAAATAAATATACACAGTTCCTGACAAGACACAAAACACAGACCCAAAAAACATGTGCCTAGTTTTGAAATTTTTCTACTACAGTGTAGTATTTGCTTTAGTGTGTACAGGTACAGTAGAAAGTTTGCAGTGAGCAACTTTTTATAGATTTTAAGTTTATAGCTAGAAACAGTGACTCTTTTTTGTTTCAGGTTGTTATGGAACTCTGGGCATGGAGTCTGGTGTGATTGCCGATCCTCAGATAACAGCTTCGTCTGTGCTGGAGTGGACGGACCACACAGGGCAGGAGAACAGCTGGAGACCCGAAAAGGCCAGGCTGAAGAAACCGGGGCCTCCCTGGGCTGCTTTTGCCACTGATGAGTATCAATGGTTACAAATAGATCTCAACAAGGAAAAGAAGATAACAGGTTAAGAGATGTAATTTTTTAGAAAAATTTATGATTTTTCTTTTTTTTAGAACAGCTTATGATTTTATTTTAAAACCTGGTGACATCTAAAATTTTTATAGAAACTTAAGTCACTGCAAATTTAATTATGTGGTTTTAAGTTTTTTTTACTGGTGTTAGTGTTACTAAAGATGGTTTTATAAAAAGCGTGACAGAGGAGAGGAGTTGGTATTTGAGTCTTATTAGCTTTTCTTATTGTAATAAGATTCTTTTAAGGTAGTGTTTTAGTAAAGGGACCTGGAGACATCTGAAATAGCCATCTATTATAGTCATTAAAAGAAATTTATGTTCAAGGAGTGTACTCTAAGTGCTATAAATAATATTCCACATGTGCTGAGTATGAATTTAATTATTTAGAGCAATTTAGCAAGTGATCAGCATAATTGGTTGGGATTGGTTTTGTTAAAGATTTATTTTGCTTTGGTTCCGAAAATAATACTAGTAATCATCTTTAATCTGTTCATTCCTAGGAAGTCATTTTTACTCCATAGGTGCAATATATTTTACAATAATATGAACACGGGCTGCTAAAATAGAATGGTTCTTTCCTTATGTGTGCTCATAATTCTCCCAGTCTCTACAAGGGAACAAAGCCCAGGATTTCATACTATTTAATGAAACCTTGCACTTAGATGTGGTAATGTGTTATGGGCAAAGATGTTTGAACAGTGTTTATGTTTCAATGGTGAACAGACTTCAAAGACCAGACCATGTGCATTAATGGAAGCAACTCTCCATTCCTCAGGCATTGTGACCATTGGCTCCACCATGGTGGAGCATAACTACTATGTGTCAGCCTACCGAATTTTATACAGTGATGATGGGCAGAGGTGGACTGTGTACAGAGAGCCTGGTGTGGAGCAGGATAAGGTAAAATGATTAACAAGGTATTTTTAAAAACATTTTTTTAAATGAACCTTTGCCAAAAGTCACAGGAGCTCTTGTGTGGTCTAAAAGTTAAATATCGTTTGATCTTACTCTGCCCTCTTCTGGTCATTTTAGTATGGTTAGGAAATTCTCAGTGGTTCTAGGTCACTTTTGATGATTGTGAGGGTTAAATAATTTATTGATTCTTTTCTCACTACATTTTAATTCAATTTTTAGATACTTTATTAGGAAATTCTAAAAGGGAACTTACAATTTTTTGTCTTTAAAAAGCTTTTCATTTCAATACACAGAATGTTGGAAAAGCCTAATATGTTTCCAGATTTCTACTGTGGTACATAAATTAATAAACATGACAGTGCTGAAACGTGCTAGACCAGCTGAAGGGGTTGAGAAGGGTTGAGAGTAGGCACAGGTGGCTCCCATCTAAATGTTTATCACTTTCACCTGGCTCCTGGCCCTTGCTCCACCACAAGGATCTTGTAATTACAAGAGTCCATGTCCCAGGTGAAGGTAGAGTCCTCTCATCTAGAATTGATAGATGAGCACATATTTTTAACGACTTTTAATAGTTACACGATATTATCAGTTCTCTGTGAGTTTTGTTTTAGTTACATGATACTATCAGTTCTTTATCAGAAATATGATACTAGAGGCCCAGTGCACAAAATTCATGCATGGGTGGGTCCCTAGGCCTGGCCAGTGATCAGGACCTACTGGGGCTGTCATGCCCAGTCCCAATTGGGGCTGGGCTGGCTGGGGCCTCCTGCCGCCTGCCAGACAAGGCCTGCTGGGGTGGGGGATAATGGTCATTTGGGCTTTTATATAGAGAGATATTAATATATCTTCATTTACCACTTTTCTCATCTGTTCAAAAACTGCAGGGGCTTCCTATAGTCTTTCATATGGATCTAAACTCTTCTGCTGTTATTCAAGGCCTTCTTTCCTCTCTCCTACTTGGTATCACATGAACTTCATATTTGGTGAGCCTCAGCCCATTGAAGCAAATAACAATATTGTCTCCATTTCTATCTTCTAATGCCCCCAAACTTGACTACCTTTTATTCTTAGCACATCCACATTTATTTGTATAATATTTATATTTATGAAGTATAGTGAATTTTTTGAAATTGTAAAAGTTGTCCATATTTATATTATAAAAACACCTAAGAACATTGAATTATATTTCTGAAAAAGATTTTTTTAATTTCATTTTGAAAGATAATTTCACTGAGTTGAGAATTCTAGGTTGACAGTTTTTGGTTTCAATAGTTTAATTACCGGTATGCTTACATTGTTTTCTGGTTTGCATTGTTTGAGCGAGAATTCTGCTACTTTCTTAATCATTGTTGCTCAATATGTAATGTGTCTTTTTTTTCCCCTTGGCTACTTTTAAGATTTTCTTTTTATCATTTGTTTCAAGTTACTTGATTATGATGTGCTTTATGTAGTTGTCTTATTGTTTCTTCTTCTTGGGCTTTGAGCTTCTTGGATCTGTGGGTTATAATTTGCATCAAATTTAGAAAATTGTAGGCCTTTTTTTTTTACCCAAACATGTCTCCTCTTCAGTTCTAATTACATGAGTATTATGACTTCTGAAGATGTCTTACAGTTCACTGATGCTGTTCATTGTTTTCATCTTTTGTGTTCTAGCTTTAAAAATTTCTACTTTTTTGTGTTCAAATTTAGTAATCTAGTGTAGAATGTCTGATATGCTATTAACCCTGCCCTGTGTGTTTATCTTCAGTATTGTATTTTCACCTCTGGATTTTCAGGTGGGGTCTTTAAATTTTCTTCCATGTCTTTCACTAACATGCTCATGCTTTCTCCATTACCTCTGAAATATGTGGAGTATATAATAACTCAATGTCCTTGCCTACTAATTCTATCAATATGTCCTAGATCTTTTTATGTTGATTGATATTATGGGTCATATTTTACATGTCTAATAAATTTTGACTGGTAACTATATTTACATTGTAGAAATTGTAAACTTCATTGTTTGGTGCTAGATTTCATTTTGTATTATTCCTTTAATTTTGTTTAAACTTCACTCTGGGACACAGATTACTTGAAAATCTTTATCTTTTCAAAGCTTGCATTTTTGCTTTATTACGTAGGACTTGAGCAGCCTTTTCTAATTTTTCTCTACTACTGAGGAAATAGTGTTCTAAATATTCAATCCAACATCCCATGTGTTTCTTCACTCTGGCTATTGGCAGTGTGAGCTGTTTCCAGCTCTCTGTGCCTCTCGGAATTGTTCTACTGGCTCCTTTCTGGTGGTTTTTCACCTGTCCTGAGACAGTTTCTTCATATACAGCTGAAGATTTAAGGGGAATCTTCCTACAGATCTTAGAAGTCTTTCTGCAGTCTTCTTCCCTCCTATACTGCACCCTGCATTCTGGCTGCCTTGGCCTCTCATCTCTGAGCTCTGTCTCCTTGATTCAGTGAAACACCAGGCTCTCCCTAAGCAATATTGGGACAGGAGAAGGGCTCACCTCATTTGTTGCCCTTTTCTTAGGGATTATCTCCCTATGCTGCCTGTTGTCCAGTGTCTGAAAACCATTTTTATTTGATTTCATATATTTTATTTGATTTCTCAGAAATGTAAACCAAAAGGTTAAATCCAATCATGGATAGAAATAGAAGTCCTGGCATAGAACTATACGAAATAAGTCTTTTACCTCATTTATTAGCCCATCAGCTCCCTCACCTGCCCCCAATTCAAGGAAAATTGTATTCATCTTCATACCCTTTCAAAGCATGCAGATGTGCATGAGCACATACATGCAGATTGAGAGAGTTTTGAGTTTTGAGTTTTGTTTTGAAATGGGATTGATTGTACAACTTGTTTTCATAATATGTTGCTTTTAATAGTATGCCATATTTGTGTGCGCTAACAACCAATAAATTTAAGTTTCCTGAGAATGGAGACTTTGACTTCCATCTTCCTTTTTACCTCATGACACCTTGCAAACCTCCCTCTACATAGGAATTTATAATAAATGTTCATAGGTTAACTATAGTGAATCTTTTTAAAAAAATTGATTTCAGAGAAGAAGAGAGAGGGAGAGAGATAGAAATATCAATGATGAGAGAGAGTCATTGATCAGCTACTTGCTGCATGCCGCCTACCTGGGACCAAGCCTCCAACCCAGGCATGTGGCCTGAACCAGGAATTGAACCATGACCTCCTGGTTCATAGGTCAGTGTTCAACCACTGACCCATGCTGACCATAGCAAATCTATTTTACTTTGGTTTCGTTTTTCTTTTTGGTGTCTTTTTGTGGGGTTTGTTTTTTGTTTTTTTAGGGAGAGTGGAAAGTGGAAGAGAAAGGGAAAGACAGAGAGAAACATCAATGTGAGAGAAACACAACAATTGGTTGCCTCCTACACAAGCCCTGACCAGGGCATGGACCAAGAGGAGCCTGCAATCGAGGTATGTGCCCTTGACTGGAATCGAACCCGGGACCCCTTGGTCCGCTGGCCGACACTCTATCCACTGTTATCCACTGTGCCAAACCAGCTAGGGCTTACTTAGTTTTTATAAAATCTTTTTCCTTTAAAATTTTTTTTTAAAGTGAGACTGCAGTATGGAGTAAAATCTCAGGGATATAGTTTTTATGTTTATTATTTGTTCCACTAATTCAATAAACTGTAAATAATATTGCCTTTATTTTATTTCAAAGTATATTTGAGGGAATAATGGAAGCTTACTAGTGTGGAGATTATTGTAATTTCAAAATAAACCTCTTAGAAAATGAAGGATATTAATACATCCTAGAAATTTGCAATCTAATGTCATGTGAATCAGCCAGGAAAAAAAATAGCTATAATATTTGAGAATGGCTTGATTGAGGAAGTAAACATTTACTTGCTCTTACCTTAACTAGTAAAAACAAACCGCTTTGATTTTAGGCAGGTGCTCACTTACTGATGGTCTTTAGAAACTACCGATGATTTGGCCTGAAGGAACAGGAGGGCTCTTTTTTGCTTAGTAGAGCCCTGAGCATAAATCAGAAGACACAGATCCAAGTCACTGCTCTATCACTGACTGGCCGCGGCATCCCATTCTGAGCTTCAGTTTCCTGGGTTCTGTCTGATCACAGGGTTGTCATGAAGAGCAACTGAGTTAATCCTATGAAAGACTTTGTAATTAAGAGCTTTTCCAGTGTAAGGTACTGTCATTTGCTTGAATAGTTGAGGGAATGAGATGTTACTTTAAAATAATATTTTTACCTTAGGGGTATATAATGCATTTGTTGCTGTTTGGTGATGATCGTTAAATTAGGCAAGTAACTGTCACTTTTCTGGCTCAAAGAGCAAGAAGAAAACAGAATATGGGAACTTTGTTTATGTAGTTTATCCACTAGGTGGAGGTATATATCTGTTGTGTTAGTATATGCTCACTTTCAGTCTATTTAATGGAAGAAAAATTATGAAAAGTTCACAGTAAAGCATTTCCTCTAAAATCTCATATGTTCAGTTAGGCTTTATTTTGAAAATAAAGTCAACATATTTAAACAAATATGGAATGGTTGGTAATTCCATAGGACTGGAGTTACTAATTTATTAATAACAATTTACCATATTATTACAGTTGAAGCTCTCATCTCAGATTGCCAAGTTAGCATTCTTGTTATGTTTACATCATCTTAAAATCATTTTTATATTTCATAATGGGGTGGGTTTTTTTATAAATTTTTGATGAAAAATGTACGGCTTCTTAAAATAGAGACAGACTCTAGATAGAGAACAGGCAGACAGTTCCGAGGAGTATGGAGTGGGGTGGAGGGGAATCGAGCAAAGAAGAGAGAGAGCTCATTGACGTGACCAACAGTGTGTTGATTGGGTAAGAGGGCATGGGAGAAGGTGGAAGAGGGCACAGAAGGGGTAAATGGTGATGGGAAAAATTAAGTTTTATGTTTTTTTTTAAAGAAAGAATGTGCAACATCTTAATAGTTTTCAAAATTGTGATTCATTTATTTTCTTAAAAATTAATTCTTATTGTCATACTTTGCAGATCTCATTTAAGGCCCAAAACAAAAACATGTTTCAGTGGAGCAATTTAGCCCTGGCCTCTGTTGATGTAAAGTACCAATTTTTTGTTGTTTTTTAAAGATATTTCAAGGAAACAAAGATTATCACCAGGATGTGCGTAATAACTTTTTGCCACCAATTATTGCACGTTTTATTAGAGTGAATCCTACCCAATGGCAGCAGAAAATTGCCATGAAAGTGGAGCTGCTGGGATGCCAGTTTATTCTTAAAGGTAAAGCCACAGTATATTTCAGACATGGTATTTTCACTGGATTAATTAAAAATGCTAATTAACTGCTGTTCTCAGAGATGGTAGTTAGTAACAATGTGTTTAACCTCTAAATTATGTTATCTTCTTAAAGGAATTTTTTAAAAAGAAACAGTTATCATCTTAAAAAGTTAGACATCAACATTATTTTCAAAATTACAAGTTGGATAGAGGGCATCATTCATGAGATGATATAATGAGATTGCTTTCCAAATGTGTTCTCAATCTTAATTTTTTTCTCTCAATCTTAATTTTTAATCAGGTCTCATGTAATATAATATTCATATCACATAAACACTGATGATTGATTATACTAGTAACTTCAGTCTAACTGACTTTTACTTTGCATAAATTAAAAGTGGGAGTAACTTCCTTCAATATTATATAATGTTTTAATACTTTGTTTACTATTGTAGCTCTAAGAACTACCACCGTGCCTCACACATAGGGGGCCCTCCATAAATATTTCTCAAATGAATTGATGGGTAGTCTATCAAAATGCAGTTAAATTTTTATAGCTTTAGAGTTCAACATTATTTGCCTCCCCATTATTTTCCTTCTTAAGAAGATTACTCTCAGTTTATTTAAAAACTGAGAAATCCCAGTATATATGTGCTTTTAACACAGAATATATTATCCTTCTGACATATTTCTCTGAGATTTAAAATTACTGTGCAGTATTAAGTATTCTAGGAAATGGTAAAGACATTTAAATTACTATTTTTAACTATGGTTTTTATAAGCAAAGCATGTAAACTTTTCTAAACCATTTTTCAAGGTCGTCCTCCAAAACTTACTCAACCTCCATCTCCTCGGAACAGCAATGACCTCAAAAACACTACAGCCCCTCCAAAAATAGCCAAAGGTATGCCTCATTTGAACATGAAATGTTCATATTCCCTGGGTTTATGATATAATTTTCCATAAATATGTTAAAAAGCATTCTAAAATAACAATTTTAATCAAGTTGATGTAGATAAAAGAATAAAGTTTTTAAATCTTTTTTTAAAGGTCGTGGCCCCAAATTCACTCAACCACTACAACCTCGAAGTCGCAATGAATTTCCTGTACAGACAGAACAAACAACTGCCACTCCTGATATAAAAAACACTACCGTAACTCCAGATGTCACCAAAGGTGGGTGAACCCAACATTCACACCTGTTACGTAGTCGTGTTTTACTATTTGCAACTTAAGTTTTCAAGAACATTTCTAGCTTTTAAACCTTTTCCTCAGACTTGTGTTTTTTAAGTATAGCAAAAAGATTGATTCCCTTCCTTGGGGAAAAAAACTGACTGCTTTGCTCAAAGTTCTATTCTCTCGAGCCATGTAGAATTGTCTTTAAACATTTACAGATGGCTGCTGTATTCTAGGTCTCCTCTTGCAGTTTTTGTCCCTATACAGCAAAACACATGGAGTCTCGTGCCTAGAAATATTTCTAAAAATAACTAAAAGCCTAGCAGAAAACCTTTCTTTCTTTTAAATATATTTTATTGATTTTTTTACAGAGAGGAAGGGAGAGGGATAGAGAGTTAGAAACATCAATGAGAGAGAAACATTGATCAGCTGCCTCCTGCATACCCCCTACCGGGGATGTGCCTGCAACCAAGGTACATGCCCTTGTCCGGAATCGAACCTGGGACCCTTCAGTCCTCAGGCCGATGCTCTATCCACTGAGCCAAACAGGTTAGGGCCCTTTTTTTCTTTATTATATATTAACTAGTGTCCTGGTGCACAAAATTAGTGCACATTAAAAGGGAATTAATTAGAAGCAATATTTTAATATTGCTATTTGCCCTTTGTCGGGGGCATATTATGCTATTATTAGATTTGGGAACTTTTTGGTGAAACTTTCAGTTAAGGTTAGGGTAATACTTTTTAAAAATACTCTGATTTAACATTCATAAAAATGTGGTCTCTGTTCTTAAAATGTTTGCTATTATAATTTTTCAGATTATAAATATAGATGTATTAGTAGAATTTACTTTCAAATTTTATTAATGATAAGTAAGGTATTGACATATACAAAGCATAGTAGCTCTTTGATTTTATAGGTTGTCAAGAAACAAAATTTCAGTTGAATGCAGAAAACAAAGCCTCGGTGTTCTAGCAGAATTAGTTTCAGTGTTGGCAGACAAATAAAGCACACTTATTTTCAAGACAGCAGAGAAGAGAAAGCAATTCATCCAGAGTAACTTGTGCCATATAGAACTTGAATCATTCTCATTTTCTGAAAATTTCTTTGGATTCATATAACTTTCTCCAACTTTCCAAGTGTCAGTTTCTTTTTTATCTTCCAAACAAATCTAGAGGAAAGCAAGAATTCCCAGAGTCAGGAGATCTTAGTATCCACAGAGTGCTTCTTACAGCTTGCAGAAGGCATGCAAGAATCTCAGGCCACATGCCTGGAGGAAGGAACAGTCATTTTTATTGTTCAAAATCTGATTATAGAACCTTAAAATCTCAAACTAAGTGTCCTTAAAGCATTATCTTCCAGAACTATGATCCCTGTAAGATTAAAAAGAATAACGAAGAATGTGCAGGGTTTTTTAATTGAAGAGCTCTTGTCTCCTTTTCTCTGGGACAGTGATATATAGACCCAAATCTCAGCAGGTGGTTTAGAGCCTCTGATTAAACTTTATTCTTCTCCAATTTCACAAAATTTAGAAATAAAAAAGCATATTTACTTTCTGAAGGTTTAATGCTGTCTAACCTAACAGGATTTGTTTTATGCACGCCTTCTCCATTTTCACATTCAGGCTGTAAGTGATGATGAAGGAAAGCAGGTCATAGTCAGGTTTGTGCCACAATAGCTTCCCGCTCCTCCTCCACAGGGCCTCAGCGCCAACCGGTAGCCTTTCTGTTTTCCATGTTACCTCTTCTGACTGTTCTCAACAGTTGCCTCCGTATTTTTTAAACCTGTGACCCAAAAATATTCACTTACTCCCAGTAACCTCTTCAACTTCACAAAGAAAGTAGAAGCCATTAGAAGGAAGCACCCTTTCTGTGGAACCTACAAACTCACCTGTACCTCTGTCCACTTCAGTAAAAAAGAAGGGATTCCTCACAATACCCAAGACTGGTCACTTCACCTATGCCCTAGCCCCATCCATCCAGCTTCTCAGAGGCTCCCTATTATTGATCATCCTCTCCCTGTCCTGTTATTGTCAGCCTCTTTCTGTCTTGGATACAATTATAAATGCATAAGGCGTGGCACAGTGTCTGACCCTCAGCCCCCAGTGGACATCAGCAGCTGTGCCATCCTCATGGCCAGGAGGGGTTGACAGATGAAGAAACTAATGTTGCAAATGACTTTAGGCAGCCCATTTTCTGGATCTGGGCCCAGGATTCTTTATCTGTGGAGTGAGAAAAGGGGATTAAATGAGCTCCTCCTCCCTGTAGGATCCAGTACTGTGTCAGTTCCTGCCCTGTTGATACACACATTGGTTTTCTGTACTTAACTCGACATTGTCTCCTTTCTGTATCTGTAAGTATTGTGCCCTGGTGCTGCAACATTTCCATTTGTTGGGAATATTTTCCTGTAAGGATGTACTTACTCCTTTTCATTGTTGGGTATTTGGATTATTTCCAGAAACAAACTTCTTTAAAGACACATCCTTGAATGTCATTTTTATTTTTTCCTAAGAATAAATTCTAGATCGATGTTTCTCTCTCATCGATGTTTCTAACTCTCAATCTCTCTCCCTTCCTTTCTGTAAAAAATCAATAAAATATATTTTTAAAAAAGAATAAATTCTAGATGTGGAATTGCTAAGTAATCATTGTTTATACATATTGCCCCAAAATGATACAGAAAGTATTTTATATTCCCATAAAAATACCTTTTTCCCAATATTCTCTTCAACAATAAGTTATTTTTAAGTAATTGCCAATTTGAAATACGATCTTATTCTTGATTTAACTTCCATTTTTCTGATTACTAGTGAGGGTAACATGAATGGTCACTTGTTCTTTTAAATGTATTGTTCATTCATCCCCGCCTACTTTTCTATTCTTTGATTTTGACTTGTATATCCTGTCACATTTTAATTATAGTAACCCTTTATCGCATGCAGACTCTTCGTTGCATGCAGAACATATTGTCTCAGTTTATCATTTGTCTTTCAATCATTGTCTTGGTGATTTAAGAAGTTACTATGACCTGGCCAGTGTGGCTCAGAGGATGAGCATTGACCCATGAACCAAGAGGTTGAAGGTTTGATTCCCTGTCAGGGCACATGCCCAGATTGCAGGCTCAGTTCCCAGTAGGGGCAGGCAGCTGATCAATGTTCTGCTCTCACATCCAGATTTTTCTTTCTCCCTCTCCCTTCCTATCTCTATAAAAATCAAGTTACTATGAAATTTTTAAAACATAATACAAAGGTGGGTCAAATAATGTGATAAACTTTCACGCATCCATGAAAGCTCCTGAGGTTACCTACTCATGCCTAGTCTCATTTCATAAACAATGTTTATAGCATTTCTTGAGATAAAAACCTTTGAATGCTGATATGGTTCATTCTCACTGTTGCCAGTCATAATTTCTGCTTTTGGCCTATTTCAGATGTAGCCTTGGCCGCAGTGCTTGTCCCTGTGCTGGTCATGGTCCTCACCACTCTCATTCTCATATTAGTGTGTACTTGGCATTGGAGAAACAGGTTAGTATATAACCAGTTCACCTAATTGGTCCTAGAAGGGGGTGTTTTCAAATGAGAAATAGAAACTAAATACAGAAGATGAACTATAATTTATCTTTTAGAGAGAGAGAGTTAAGACAGTCATTAAAATAAAAATACATGTTTCTTCCATATTCCCGTAAAAAATGAGTATGTTCAGTTACAGTCAGTTACTGAGTACCCTTATTGTATCAAGTTTTGCAATGTACACTGGAATATACAGATTAATAAGAAAAATGTCTAACACATAGAAGGTGCTTAGTAATATTTACTGAAAGAATGAAACATAATTACTATCTTCAAGGTATTAGCAAGGATTGACTGGCACAAAATGAGGAACTATAATGCAGTTTGATGAGTTACTTATGAAGTGCCGGAGGACACAAATGCAAGGACCCTGGGAGTTTTCTGAAATCCTTAAGATTAGCATGTTTTAGTGAAAAGAAAGACTTGGATTTGGCTAGATGGCGGAAGATAGAGAACGCCCAGACTGAGAGAACTGCTTTAGCAAGAGCATGAAGATGTGAGACGTGGGCAGCATAGCAAGTCATCGCTTGGGTTGGCCTGGGAGAGCACTGAGAAAGAACCTAGAAATGCAGCCTGGACCAGGATCAGTGAGAGAGAAATCTGGATTGCATTCTCTAGATGGGGAAATCATTGGAGTGTATTAAGCAGATGATTAGACAAAGATAGTGGCAGTTGTTTTGCAGAGTGGATTGAAGAGGACAGCCTAAAAGAGGCAGAAAGATGAAGTAGGAAACTGCTGAGACCTGGCAGGAACATAGCAATCTTAGAAAAAGAAGACCTGAGAGGGAGAGATGTCCCAGTGGCATTGATGGGATGCATGACTGGCTGTCATGGTGAGGAAGTAGGAGGGATCTAAGATGATCTGAAGTTTCTGGCTCGTGTAATTAGATCAGTAGGGATTCCATGAGATGAGGTAATAGCAGGAGGGCAGGTTTGGTGGAGCAAGGGAATGACTTCTTTTGTTCCGTCAGTCAATATTTGAGTTTCCACCCTGTGCCAAGCATTGAGCCTTCTGGTAGGAGGTCAGGGATGAACGCCAATGTTTACACAATGGGAGAGAATACAGTGCAGAAAACTTGTGGCTATGGTACCAACATGGATCCCAGTGGATCCCAGATTCATGGTGTTGGGGAGGTTGTCTGAGCAGAGACCCAGTAAATTAGTATGA
>NW_006294766.1:234398-239950 GCF_000327345.1 Myotis davidii
GAAAGGAGGAGGAAAGGCCTTTAGGGACATACAAGAAAGGAAATTCATGTTGCTTTCAGGGAACTGGACAGCAACAGTAGTAATGATGAGAATAGCAGCAACAGCTAATTTTATAGAAAATTAAATTATTTTAAGCATTACTCTAAATCAGTGGTTCTCAACCTTGGCTGCACGTTAGAATTACCTGGGAATCTTTTTAAAATCCTGGTTTCTGGGCCTCATCCTCCGGAAATTCTGTTTCTTTGTTATGGGTTGGAGCCACAACATTAGTAACAAAGAAACAGAATTTCCGGAGGATGAGGCCCAGAAATCAGGGTTTTAAAAAGATTCCCAGGTGATTCTAATGTGCAGCCAAAGTTGAGAACCACTGCTCTAAATGCTTTACATTTTTCAACCAAGCCTTAAGACATCCTACCAAAAGGGTACTGTTATAAATCCCATTTTACAGAAGAAGAAAGTGAGAAGGGAGCATAAATAACTTGCCCAGGTTCACCTGGCCGGCACATGGCAGAGCAGAGTTTTGGACCTGGCTGCAGAGCCCACACTCTTAACCACTGCGGCCTCTGAACGTACCACCAATAAAGTCTAATCCTCTGTGGTCAGAGCACAGCTCTGAGGGAGTGAGGATGGAAGAGTAGAATCGTTGAGAGGAAGCAAGTCTTGAATCAGTTTGGGATGGTGTTTATAGAATCCTGTGGACATTCAGACTCCCAAGAGGCAGATGGAATACACATCTGTTCAGGACCAAAGGTCTGAGCTGCAGAACTGAAGTCACTTCTAAGCGTGGTCATTGAAATTGCTGACGACCAGCTTCACAACAAGGAGTAAAGGCGGATGCTATTAAAGAGCTGTGGAAAATAGTGAGGAGGAAAGTAATAAAAACAGATGCAATTTACTGAAACCTTAACCCGTGCCAAGCACTGTCGTAGCACTTGACATGTAATGAATAAATAACCTGAAGCTTTGTCACTTGAGAGTCTACAAAGTCTTATAGTACAGCCCTTGGTAAGAATTATAACATTCAATTAATTGTCGTAGCTGTACAGAGTTTCTAACTTTCATTTAGGAAAGGTTATTGATTTCCTTTTATTTAGAATTCTTATGGTAGAGGATTTTCAAGGAGAAACAACTAATTATCGAGAAGTTTTTAATATCAATAATAAAAATATAATCTAATACTGGAGAAGAATGTTTCCAAGTAGGAAGTGCATGTCGATGTAGCTTGGGCTCTTGGATACAGCACCATTTGTGACCTTGATCAATCACATAACTGCCTTGTCCTCTTATATGCACTAGAACATGTCCACTTTCTCTCTAGCTTGCAGAGCATTACATTAATTAGATTTACATGCTTGAATCAGAAACTGTCCTTTGTAAAAGGCTCTTGGTAGATAGTAATTCTTAGCTGAGGGATGAGAGACTTCTCCTGGGGCAGATATGTCAGCGTTCTGAGGGTGGACTGGGCAGAGTCTTCTCTGTTGTACCCGTGGCTCTCACCTCCTAGGCCTGGAGAAGCCTTTTCTTCCCTTGGCCATTTGTCACTTTGTGCCAGAGTTGACTTATCCTGGGAGAGTAGGGGGAATTCAGTCTATACAATGAAGGGTATAGACTCTTGGAACTTCTCTGGGACAAAGGACCATAGAAGAAACGGAGAAAATTGGAAATATAACAATGCAGGAGAAAATGCTGGATTTTTTTTTTTTATTGTTGTTCCGTGAAGTTTGTACTTAAAACCAAATCAAACCTGACATGATTTCCCATAAAAGCCCACATGTCATGTCTGGGTCTTTGATTTAATTCAGTCTTTTTATCTACAGACTGGACTTTTTTTATTTCTATATTCATTTTGAAACATTTGAGTAGCCAGATTATTGTCCCAGGAGGCAGTTAATGTTTATTGAGAATCCAGAATTTATGAGCCTCGACAAAGTCAAATGAAATAGAGGCCTCCCTTGGGTAGATCAGCAAGTGGGAATGTGTACTCTTGACTAATTATTAACTGTGGTGTTTATCCTGCAGTTTCAGAGCTGTCTTACTAGTGAAATCATTCTATTTGCTAACTTTCTTTTCCTGTATTTTTCCAGAAAGAAAAAAACTGAAGGCACCTATGATTTACCTTACTGGGACCGGGCAGGTAACTCATGACTTTACATCTTTTTCCGTCAGCGGGAAGTCCCTCCCCTCCAGATGGCAGCAGGGAAAGGAGTGTTTTCAGGCCCACTGAAATTTCCCAGCACTGTTAGGAAGCTGGCATCACTTCTCTCTTCTGATCATTTTTACTTCCTGTCAGATCTCTTCTAGTCAATAAGTAATGAAATGGAAAGGAATTATTTTTCTCCTGGAAAACTTTCATCTGGAGGAGACCAGCTTTCTTTGAGGCCTATGTGAACACTGTTAGAGGCAGAGGGTTTTGGTCCTAGTAAAAGTATGTGTTTGTCACTCTGCTCTGGGTATTTAAGTGGGGTCCAGCAGTTTAGGAATCCTGAAGTCTGCCATGTCTGCTGTGATAAGTTGTCATCTTCTGAATTTCAACTCTGTATGGAAGGTGGCATATTGCTGCAAGTTACACCAGCAGTCCCCTATGGGTCCCCCACTTCCCTGTCTCACTACCAGACAGCTGTTAGGAGCCAAAAAGGTTCACCACTGTGACCAGGGTAGACAAGAGCAGTGGTGGGAGCTAATCAGGTACTGCTAGGGTAGATCTTGGAAAGTATTTTAAAAAAAAAACAACATTTTAAACCACCCCTACCAAACTGTATTTGACCAGTGATCTGCTTCTGTATATGCTTTTGATAGAGATTCCTACCATATTCTGCTTTACACTATATATCCTATCAAAGCAAAAAATAATCTTAAAAAACTTAAAGAATTAGAAAAAGGACAAACTAAACCCAAAGCTACCATAAGAAAGGAAATAATAAAGATTAGAGCAGAGATAAAGAAAATAGAGAATAGAAAGACAATAGAGAAAAATCAATGAAATAAAAAGTTGATTCTTTAAGAATATCAACAAAAGTTACAAACCTTTAGCTAGATGGGCTTAGAAAAAAGGAGAGAAGATTGAAATTACTAAAATCAGAAATGAAACTGGGGACATTATCAATTCTATGAAAATACAAAGGATTATTAATACTATGAACAGTTGTACACCAAAAAATTGAATAACCTAGATGAAATGGATAAATTCTTAGAGACATAAAACTTACTAAAACTAAATCATGAAGAAGTAGAAAATCTGAGTAGACCTTTAACTAGTAAAGGGATTGAGTTAGTAATAAAAAATTTCCCAAAAGACAAAAGTCCTGGACCTGATGGCTTCATTGGTAAGTTCTACCAAACATTTGAAGAAGAGCTAAACCTTAAAGATTCCACACACAGAAAAAGCTGTTTGAACTAATAAATGCATTCAGCAAAGTGATAGGATACGAAGTCAACACAAAAATCAGTTGCATTTCTATACACGAATAATTAATAATCTGAAAAGGAAATTATAAAAACAATTCCATTTTTAATAGCATCAAAAAGAGTAAAATACTTAGGAATTAACCAAGAAAGTAAAAGACTTATACAATGAAAACATTGCTAAAAGAAATTTTAAAAGACAGAAAAGGAAACATCCTATGTTCAGGGGTTAGAAGACTTAATATTGTTAATATTTAGTACTACCCAAAGCAATTTACAGATTCATTAGGAATCTCCATCAAAATCTCAGTGATATTTTTTGCAGAAATGGAAAAATCCATCCTAAAATTCAGGGACACCTAATAGACAAAATAGTCTTGGAAAAGAACAAAACTGGAAGACTCACACTTTCTGATTCCAAAACTTAATTACAAGGCAATCAAAATAGTGTGGTATAGGCATAAAGAGAGACATAATAGACCAATGGAATAGAATAGAAAACCCAGAAATAAGGCCTTACAAATATGGACAAATGATTTTTGACAAGGGTGTACAAGCCATTCATTGGAGAAAGGAGAGAGTCTTTTTAACAAATGGTGCTGGGAAAACTGGATATCCACATGCAAAAGAATGAAGTTGCACCCTAACCTAACACCATTTACTAAAGTCAACTCAAAATGGATCAAGGACCAAAACATAAGACCTAAAAACAATAACATTCTTATTACAAGAAAACCTAAGACAAAAGCTTCATGACATTGGATTTGGCAGTGATTTCTTTGATGTGACACACAATGCCCAGATAAAAGAAAAACTAGACAAATTGAACTTCATGAAAAATTTTAAATTTTGTGCATCAAAAGGCACTGTCCACAGAGTAAAAAGGCAACCCATAGTATGGTAGAAAACATTTGCAAATCATATATCTGATGAGGAATTAATATTTAGAATATGTAGGATATTTGTAAAACTCCACGACATACAAACAACTTGATTCAAAAATGGGCAAAGAACTTGAATGTGCCTTTTTCCCAAAGAATATCTACAGTTGGCCAATAAGGACGTGAAAAGATGCTCAACATCACTAATCTTTAGGGAAATGAAAATCAAAACTACGGTGAGATATCACCTCACACCCATTAAAAAGGTGCCTATCAAAAAAACAAGTGTTGGTGAAGAGGTGGAGAAATTGGAACCCTGTGCACTGTTGGCTAAAATGTTACAGCTGCTGTGGAAAACAATATGGTAGTTCCTCAAAATATTAACAATGGAATTACCATATGATTCAGCAGTTCCACTTATGGGTAAATACCCAAAATAATTAAAAGCAGGGTCTTGAAGAAATATTTCTACACCCATATTCATTAGCAGTGTTATTCACAACAGTTAAAATGTAAAAACATCGACTGATGAATGGATCTGTAACATATTTACATGCAGTGGAATATTATTCATCCTTAAAAAGGAAATTCTGTATTATATTACAACATGGATGAACCTTAAAGACCTTATGCTAAGAGAAATAAGCCAGTCACACACACAAAAAAACAAATACTGTATGATTCCACTCATGTGTGGTACTTATAATAGTTAAAATCCTCAACAGAGGAAGTAGAATGTTGGTTGCCAGTATCCAAGAGTGGGGAGACTTAGGGAGTTACTGTTTAATAGGTGTGGAGTTCCAGTTGTACAAGATACAGAGATGGATGGTGGTAATGTTTGCACAACAGTGTGAATGTATTTAATAACACTGGGCTATATACTTAAGAGTGGTGAAGGTGACAAATTTTATGTTTTTTATATTTTACCACAATAAAAAAAAAAGATGCTTGAACATAAAGGCTAGTTTGTATAGATACTTATTTGTTACTAGAGGCCCGGTGCACAAAAATTTGTGCATTCGAGGGGAAAGGGGGTCCCTCAGCCCAGCCTGTGCCCTCTCGCAGTCTGGGACCCCTCGGGAGATAACGCCCTGCTGGCTTAGGCCTGCTCCTGGGTGGCAGAGGGCAGGTCCAATCCCTAGGTGCAGCCCCTGGTTGGGCTCAGAGCAGGGCCAATTGGGGAGTTGGGACACGGCCCCCTGTCATGCACAGAGCAGGGCGGATCAGGAGGTTGCGATGCCACCCTCAGACACGCGCAGGGTAGGGCCC
>NW_006294766.1:240407-251019 GCF_000327345.1 Myotis davidii
GCAGTGCCTGGCTGAAGTCTGGCGGTATTTGTTACATAGTTTCTTAAACTGCAGGCTCAGAGGCCTGCAGCCGCAGGCGGGGAACATTGGTTTCCTCTGTCACTGAGGCAAGCAAGCCTCATGTTAGTTTCAAGCTGCCTGGCTGTCGGCCGCCATCTTGGCTGCCAGTTAATTTGCATATCTCGCTGATTAGCCAATGGGAAGGGTAGCGGTCGTACGCCAATTACCATGTTTCTCTTTTATTAGTGTAGCTAGACATGTTAAATACAACAGAATTTCTGTTAATACACTGTTACAATTTTAGAAACAGATTTTTCTTTAATGGTCTCTTTTGCTTACCGCTACAATGAAGGTTGGTGGAAAGGAATGAAGCAGTTTCTCCCGGCCAAATCCGTGGAACACGAGGAAACCCCCGTTCGCTACAGCAGCAGTGAAGTCAATCACCTGAGTGCGAGAGAGGTCACCACAATGCTGCAGACCGACTCTGCAGGTAACTCCGGGAGCCTTCAGCCCCAGGCAGAGGGAGGGCCTGCTCTGCTTGCTGTGAGGCGCTTTGGGATTTACAACGTCTTTTATATTTTTCATGTGTGAGAGATGAGCTGTTTTCCAAAGTAGACCACTTCCTTAAAGATTACCTTGAGAGAGTCATTTCTGTGCCTCAGCTGTTCTATCTGTAAAGCTGAGCCATTCATTTCTAAAAACTATGGGCATTTTTTGTCTCTTTAACTGGAAATCTATTTGGTTTTATTGAGTATATAAGAGTATTAAAAGAAGAGCAAGAGGGAATCAAATGTGTAATGTTTTGGTGTAAGGGATGGTGCACCAACCGAGTTACCCTGCCGGGGCCCAAATACTATTCTTGACAAGCAAAAATTCTGGTTAAAGTTAAACTGAATGGGTTATATTCAGAGTCAGAAGGCCTACATTTTTAGAGAGAGGAAGAGAGATAGAGAAACGATCAATTGCCTTTCTCACACACCCCCTCTGGGGATCGAACCCACAACTGGGGCATGTGCTCTGACTGGGAATCAAACCAGCAACCTTTTGGTGTATGGGATGACACTCAACCAACTGAGCCACATCCGCCAGGCCAGGCAGCCTAAATTTTTTAAAGGAAAGATACATTCTGCCCTTTTTTCTTGTTAAGAGATTGGGCATCACAAACAGTAAGACAAATGAATCTCTTTATAGTTAGCCCAGCATGGGCAGCTTCGAGCCTCTGCCTGGCCTCTGCCTGGCTTGGTCATTCGTTGTGAATGTATCTTGAAGCACTTAAGCCGCCCTTCTGTGTATTGGTGGATTAGCAATGCAGTGTGTCCGGAGTCACCTTCCCCTCAAGGGTCTAACCTACTCACGTGGTTTTCATTTTAGTTTTTAGTGGAAGTATCCATTGGCAGCTTTAACCATAGTTTTAGATCAGAGGTGGGCAAACTTTTTGACTCGAAGGCCACAATGGGTTCTTAAACTGGACCGAGGTGTCCTGGATCAGGGTGGGGGTCCCCACTGGGGTGCCTGGCATGGATGGAGTGTTTGTGTGAACTAATATAAATTCAAAGTAAACATCATTACATAAAAGGGTACGGTCTTTTTATTTTTTAGTTTTATTCATTTCAAACGGGCCAGATTTGGCCCGCGGGCCGTAGTTTGCCCACGGCTGTTTTAGACTATGTTTCAAGGTGCAGAGCTTTAAACTTTACCTGTTCTTTCTTGAAGCTAAAAGGGGCTTTTGGAGTTAAGATCTTCACATCTGCTAACATGATCTCCGCTATTCAAACTGATTATAAAGCACGTGAAATTTGACTGTTCTTTAATGAAGTCAGACTTACAGATGTAGAGTTGCTTCCAATAATCTCAAGTACTATAGCCTCAGCACCTGATGAAACGGCCGAGTGTCCGGGAGATTGTGAGCTTGTTCCCAGGGCACTGCAGTCCATCAGTGTGAGGACTGTTAGCTGGTCGATGGGCTGCAGCCTCCCACGTGCAGATAGTTTGTTTTAAGACAGGGCTGTTTCTGAAAATTTGGTGTGAAATTAACAAATTTAACAGGGAAATTGCTTAAAGGTGTCCTATGAAGAAGTTACTCCTTTTGGTGTATGAATATTTCTCCCCCAATCTTTATCCAGTTTGGGTGGCTCTGCTTTTCGTAGCTTGCCTTTTCTTTGAGTTATAACTGTACTCTGGTGGGGAGACATACCACCCCACCTGAGGTCCTAGGGAATGAGTTTAGTTAGAGCAGTACTATGGGGTTGCCAACACGGTGTCTGTCCGTTCACTCCAGGCTTGGGGGGAGTTGAAAAGGGACAGGTGGAACTCCCGTGCCAACAAAGCAGGGGTATAGGCTGTCTGGTTGAAATACTGTAAGTGGGTTGAGAGAGTTACATTTCAGAACTCTGAATCTTATGTGTATATATAAGGTAAAGAGTTGCTTACTTTGCCATCATGAAATCCTGTTATTTTCACAGGAAGATCCTGCAAAGTAGTCGCATTAGAGGATGTAAGAGGCTGTGGTGGCCTTGAGGCATTTCAGACTTCATCAGTTTGTCACTTGGCTAACAGACTGAGAGGGTTTAGGATATCTGGTTTTGGTATTATATAGAATATAAAAATCAGTTAAGTCTTTTCAAGACTGACTTAGAATTGTACTTTAATGTGTGAAAGGAAAGGGAATATCAAACTTGTTTATACAAAAATAACACTGTATAGAACAGTGATGGTGAACCTATGACATGCGTGTCAGAGGTGACACACGAACTCATTTTTTTGGTTGATTTTTCGTTGTTAAATGGCATTTAAATATATAAAATAAATATCAAAAATATAAGTCTTTCACTGTGGTTGCAAATATCAAAAAATTTCTATATGTGCCACAGCATCAGAGTTAAGTTAGGGTTTTTCAAAATGCTGACACGCCGAGCTCAAAAGGTTCGCCGTCACTGGTATACAAAATAAGTCTGTGTTGTGTGTACTGATACGTAGTTTGTTTACCCAATGCCTGTGCATCTTTGTGTTCCACTTTGAATTTTTGTATGTTTGCATTTACATTTTTTGAAATAAAAAGAACAGGCATCTAAAAACTTAAGGTTATAAAAGGAAGATTTAAAAAAAATGTTTGCCATTTCATTAGGTGGTGTGATAATGCTTCATGTTTAAATGATAACTTTTAAGAATAACAGCACTAGCTGGTTTGGCTCAGTGGATAGAGGGTCGGCCTGTGGACTGAAGGGTCCCGGGTTCAATTCCGATCAAGGGCACGTGCCCAGGTTGCAGGCTCGATTCCCAGTAGGGGGTGTGCAGGAGGCAACCAATCAATAATTCTCTCTCATCCTTGATATTTCTCTCTCTCCCTTTCCCTTCTTCTCTGAAATTAATAAAAATATATTTTCAAAAAGAACAACAACACATTTTGCTTGGAATATCCCGCTATCCAGAAAAATGGCTGCTTTTCTCAATTGCACACATGTACATAGTGTTCATTATTAGATTGTAAGCTCCTCGAGGGCAGGAACTGTCTGTTCCGTCTTGGTACCTCCAGCAGCACCAAAGGGCAGCGCCTTGCACAGGAAGGAAGGTACTCGTGGTATGTAGAGTCAGTGAGGAACTTCCTGCCCCTTTAAGATGGAGCATGGTTCACTTTTCCCAGAGTTCAAAACTGCAGAGAACCTCATGACTAAAGAGGGTCGACTTCTTTCTTGGATGTGAACTGAGCTTCTTGGGCTGACCCAGACCGTGCCATGTCCTCAGCACCATTCAGCCTTCCTTTCCTGAACATGCACCAGTGTCCTGAGCTTTTATGTCCTGTTAGGGCAGAGGTTTCTGGGAAAGTTCGAAGTGGGGCAGATTATAGAGAAAATGTAATAGAAATCTTGGAGGGTGTTTGTCAATGTGTAGCCCTGTTATTACTAAAGAAGGTGTAACAGACCCTCTGTCCTTACCAGTCAGCTGCTGGCCAGCTCTCTAGCTAAGGAAACATCACTGGTTTTTAGCTTTTCCCCATTTTGGTTTCTCTGTTGCTCATCTGATTCTAGTCCTTAGAGTCTAATAAAGTTGCTGTGAATATCAAGTGCGGTACATAATGGCAGTTCTGTAAAAATGTGATGAAATAACCTCAAATGTGTTGTGTTTTGTACCCAGAGCCACTAGTATTATCGTGGCCAACTTTTTATTCAAAATAAATAAATAACAGAATTATTTGTATAAAAAGAAAGACATAGTGAGACTTACAGCATTTATCACATTAACCTGGCCTGTACTTATTGTAAACATTTCCTTATATTTGGGGGAAAAAACAACTGAAATTATATTCTAATACTATTCCAACAATGGAAAATTTCTTTTCTAGTGAAAGACTGTATGTATCTTAAGAACATATACAAACACTCTTGATGCAAAATTACATGAACAGTGAGGTGTTCTGGCATATTAACTTATTACCATGATACACAAGATAACATCTTTAATTTTAATTTTTGAAGTTGGTCCTTACAGAGTCTGTGTTGATAGCAACAAAATTTCCATGGAGAAATTTTTGCTTTGGTTTAAGTCTGTAGCTTGCACCCTAAATTATATGAGGCCCATATCAATGAGGTAACATTTCTGTTGTCCTTTGTGATACTCGCAGAGTATGCCCAGCCGCTTGTGGGAGGAATTGTTGGCACACTTCATCAGAGGTCGACCTTCAAACCAGAAGAAGGAAAAGAAACAGGCTATGCTGACCTAGATCCTTACAACTCCCCGATGCAAGAAGTGTATCACGCCTACGCCGAACCACTCCCAATTACAGGGCCTGAGTATGCAACCCCCATTGTCATGGATATCTCGGGGCACACCCCAGCTTCAGTTGGTCTACCCTCAACGTCCACTTTCAAAGCTACAGGGAACCAGCCTCCTCCTTTAGTGGGAACATACAACACTCTTCTCGCCAGGACTGACAGCTGCTCCTCAGCCCGGGCCCAGTATGATACCCCAAAAGGTGGGAAGCCAGGTCCAAGTGCCCCAGAGGAATTGGTGTACCAGGTGCCACAGAGCACACAGGAGGTGTCAGGAACAGGGAGGGATGGCGACAGTGATGTTTTAAAAGAAATCCTTTGAAGGTGATGCTGCTTTTTACAAAGCATCGTTTTAAAGCACATGGCCTTTTTTTTTTTCTATTAGTGGTAGTAATATATAGAATGTATTACATATCTGTCACGGATGTAGTGGGGGAAGTGTGATGACCGAGGTACAGGAAACTACTAATCTTGCCATCTTGCTTTAGAAGTGTTGTTGTAGCAGTTACTGCTTGCCTGTTAAATTTCGAACATCCTGTTTGTTACTACTGTAAAACACTATTTTTTAATACAGAAAAAGCTCCCTACTATGCACTTCAAAGAAATTAAAAATCACTGAAAGTATTTATTACCAATGCTGCAGGTACATTTGATGAACTCAATAAGGCTTTGTAAGCCTGACTGGCAATAATGCATGGTACTGTTCTTGAAATGTCTAATGGCTTGAAATTCTGCTTTGTGTGAAGGTGGGTACTATCATGATTTCCTCCTCTTCTATTCCTGTATTCCTTTCTGGGTTTAAAAAAATAATAATTAGTGATACATAATCATTGTTTTGATTGCAGTCATACACACGTATCCATTTTTCCTTAAGAAGAGCACAGGTGAGAAACTCCGATTTAATGAGCAGGGTGATAGTCACTTTTTGACACTCAGGTGCTTTGACACCCACGGTACATGTTTTCAGGAGGTCTCTGCTTATTCCGCCTGGGGCCTTGATGGCCAGCCCGTTCTTGTGTTTGTACAATGTTTTTTTTCAGTGGGTTATACTTGTTCTATCAAACTTCATGAATTCAGATCCTCTAATGTGTTTAAGTTTACTTCTCACTGTAGAAACAGGAACTTTGCAATTTAAAAAAGCTATAAAAGAGATCCTCTCTAAAAAGCGATGAAAGAGATACTCCTCCCCTCCAACTTTATTTGCAATGGGATTTTTTTCTAGGAGGGTTGTGAAGTTTACAGCTTCCAAGTAGATGCTGTAAACATGCCCCACTTATATTTATCACAGCAAAGGCAAAATCATTCTTCAGAAGTCCTGTAAATTACCTTTAAAAAAGGTAACCAGAATTTGCCCCCTTTTGAAATATGTAGATTTTTTTTTTAATCTCAAGGTATGTTTTGGTTTTTTTGTGTGTGTTTTAGTTTTCCAAAGCAAACTATAAACTAGGTGCATTTGTGCCTCATCCATATGTGAGAGGGTGAGTAGTTCTTTATCTCATACGTAGGGAAGAGGTTTATAGCATCCTCACACGTGGCTATTCATGTGTCTTTTTTTATTCCCCTGGGCACTTGTTACCAATTACCCAGAACAGAGCTAAGTTTAGATGGGTGAACTAGAACTCATCTGTAGTTTATCAGCCTAGAGTGTAAAAGCCATGATTAAAAGTCTTTAGGCTGGCAACACGACATAAGCTGCCCCTGTGATTAAAATTTGAAATCCCTTCTATATACTTTAATTTGTAGTCTTAATGGAAATGTACTTTTCCATTCCATCAGGTCCTACTCATTTCTGTTAGCCTGGGCCACCAGATTATGATGTTGCCAGAACTTGCTACATTTGAAGGTGAACAGTCTTCATTTTGTTGCTTCCACAAGTATATCAGTAATCTAAAACATTGCTTCCAGATAGAACTGTTTATTTCTACAGCCTCCTGCCCTCTCCTTGTATAATCTTGTTGGTTTTATTTTCATTTTCTTTTCCTTTTCCATACATACTATGAAGCATAATTTTATTCATTGAAAACCCAATCCATATTTTGTTTCAAAATATTTGAAACAAAAAGCACAGGTGTTGAACTTTTATTAGAACATATGAATGTGTAAAGCACATGTATTAATGCAGCCATCCCCTTTCAGGTGGGAAGAGAGTAAACCAATCGCTTTATTTTTTTATTCATCCTTAGTGCAGAGAGAATATACCTTTCCTAGAATCATATACCTTTTTGAAGCTTTAAGAGAAATGTTTTCAATAACTATTTTGTTTTCCCAAAGATGCTTGCTATTTTTGTGTAACTGTGTGCACCTCCTTTTCCCATGAAACCTTTTTTTTTTTGAGAAGCAAATGTTTTCTTAAATGATGCATGTTTTAAGACTTGATTCAAAATGCCACTGTGCTGTCTTTGAATTGCCAATGATTCTTACAAATATCTAGTTTTTACTACTTTTATATATTTTACTTTCAAAATGAAGAGCTGAGCCTGATACAAAGGGTTGTTCTGGTTTTGTACTTTTTCTTTTAGTTTGTTTTCATAGTAGAGTTTTGGGGTTTGGGTTTTGTTTGTTTTGTCTGATTTTATATATATATATATATATATATATATGGGGGAAAACATACATACATACATATACACACACACACACAGCTTTGGAGACAATCAAGTAACAACTGAAAATGTGAAAAGTAACCATTTTTTACAAAAATGTCCTTGAATTTTTATTCTTTGCTTGAAATATGTAAAAGACTTAAGTCACTGTGGTTTATTGGTTTAAATTTTTTTCCTATTAATACAATTCTAAAAATAGAATCAAACAGTGGTGCAGCAAGTGTGGCCATTACATGTTTTGTAAAATTACACTGACTTCGCTGTTACTTGATCTTAGGAACCAGCACAGTTAGAGGTAAGATATTGTGAATGCTGACTTATATTTTATTAAAAGCTGTAAATCTAAATAGATCCTATTGTATGCAGGATCTGGTCCAGTTATTTAAGTTCATGTTTCACTATTTGCACTTTGCATTGAACAATGGGTTTAGTTTGCTGACGAAATGGTTCGAGTAGAAAATTTATACAGTAATTGAAATTATGACATTGTGTATGTACTTGCCCTTCCTCCCACAGCAGGGAGCAGAAAGGGAGCTCATCTAAATATGAATGCCGCTCTAATTGTATGGAAAGTGGTAAAGCTTTAAGGTACTTGCCTTGACTCCACATTGTCACCTGGAGAGCAGGATGGCTATAAAAGCACCATGTCAGGTGATATGATTAAAAAGAACTAACAGATTATGCTTTCCAGACCTTTTTAAGAGAAATTAATGAAGAACAAATTATCTATTTGCTTTGCCTTTTAGTTCTAAACTTGAAGTCCCTAAACTGCAAAATCTGAAGAGTTGGATGGTTATTAAAGTACTTTTTAGGTCAAGTGTGGTACCAATTCTCATTTAGTCACACCATCTTGTGGCTAATTTCTTCATCTCTTTCTCTCTCTCTTTTTTTTTTTTTTTTTTTTTTTGACACTGGGAAGGGTGGAAACAAAACACGTATTGAAATACATATTGGAAACAAAAATGGCTTAAGTGTCAGTGAAATTCTCCCAGAATGTACTTTTCTTACCTCGGCATGTACTGTAGTCACTCAGTATTTGTATATGTTGCTAGAATTTAGATTGTATAAATAGTGAGATTTTAATGTGTTCATGTGTTTTTAATAAATTGTATATATGTGTCTTGCTCAGATTTTTTTTTTTTTTTTTTTGCTTAACGAAAACCACCTTGAGGTTTATAGCCTTTTCTTATACTACACAAAAAGCCAGATTCCTGAATTTGAACATCAGTCAGAAAATTTAATGGCCAATGTTATACTGTTCACAGTAACATTAGGGAATGCCACCATTGGTTTTGACTTTGATTTTTTCTGTAGCCGCAGTATCCTTTTTGAAGCTGGAGTTACTCCAGCAGCCCCGCTGCAACCTCCGGCTGTGCAGTGGCAGGGAAAGGACACTGAACGTGGGGACTTAGGATGGCTCCTGCCTTTTCCACCTCAACGTTACTAGAAGAATCAGATAAAAGTGGTATGCTATTAACAGGACAACATCCATATTTAATGTCTAGATCTGGATTAAATCTACTACTAGTTGCCCCCCCCCCCTTCCTGCTTTCTAAGTACCTTATTTATTCCTGTTTCTGGTCTACTATTCCACCCTTTCTACACTTTCTTTAGAGAGGCAGGTTGATTGTCAGTGACATCAATGTCTCCCAGTGGTAATTATTCAAAAGATACTAATTCTTGCCCGGTCGTAGCTCAGTGGTTGAGCATCGACCTATGAACCAGGAGGTCGAAGGTTCAATTCCCTGTCAGGGCACATGCCCAGGCTGAGGTCCCAATAGGAGGCGGCCAATCAGTGATTCTCATCATTGATGTTTCTATGTCCCTCACCTTTCCTCTCTGAAATCAATAAAAATATATATTTTTTAAAAAGGTACTAATTCTTCAACTCATACCTCTTTTGATAGCTTTTTATTCCATCATTCTTATACCTTCTGTTCTCTTCCTTTCTCCTTCACCACTTATCCTACCCCACCATAGCCGTTAGTTATATTCATTATGGGAAGGGAGACCAGCTCACCACAGTTGTAGGACTGGCTTCTTTGCATCCGTAGGATTCTTCACTGGAGTATCCTAGTCAGGTGAGCTTTCCATGTGAAGATGAGAGATGAAAATACCATCTAAATCCAAGAACACCCTGACTCTTCCTACGGATTTACTTGTGTCTTTTTCATCTTTCCTAATTTACTTCAAATAATAAATTTTTAAAGGTTAATGAATTAAATCAGGCAAAACAAAGTTTAAGAATTTTCTCCTTGAGCATGTCTTACTCAGCTTTCTTTGTATAAACTTTTTAAAAAATTTCTTCAACATAATGCAGTCACCAGACTAGTAATTACACTCTTTGGTTACTCGTCTAGATAAACTTAAAAACAAAAAATACCATCTTCATTCTACCTAATTACTCATCATAATTGTGATTTACTTAATCGCAACGAGGGAGCCTAATTATACCAGTATGACCTTAGATTTCTATAACCGTCCACTCTGCTGTATTCAGAGCTGGTTTAAACTTCATGTTCCTTAATTAGAACAAAAAGACACCAAAGTCAGCCAGATATAGACCTGGTGTGCTTCTAGTTTGCCACATCAAAGCACAACCACATGCCAATGCCCCACCATTTTATAGTAGCCAAATATGTCATTTTGCATTCAGATTTGTTGCCATCAACTTAAGTCCCCTTATTAGGAAGTCACATCCTTTCAAAAGTCTAAAATGAAAACTAAAAATATTAAAAACACAATGCAATTACAACTTTAGCCGGACATGGTAACTCAGTATATGTTGGTTTTCATAAATTAAATATATTTACAGAAATTAAGCTGGTGATTATGAAATCACCAGGCAGCAACAGACTTAATATACATAATTTCTTGACAAGTACATCCAACGTTTTTTAAAATAAACTATAAATTGCCAGTATAAAAATAAAACTAATACTGTCAGCATTATCTTCTCTGTCTGTAGGGTCAATCTTGAGTCAAATTGATTACAAAGTTCTTTTCTATAATGTCCTTCAAAAAGAGCTGCTCTGCAGTCACGTTGTGATACGCATTCTAAAAGATAAAAACAAACTAAAATCACTGTTTATCCCAATCTCAACAACAGCAATAGAATGTGTTGTACCTACAAAGCTTCTGAATGAAAACTTCAAGTATAACAAGTGTCATGGACTTGGGTTAACCTTTCTAATTTATTTGTCTTTGCTCACTGTTATGCCAAAGTTTTCCCTAAAACCCACT
>NW_006294766.1:251035-253125 GCF_000327345.1 Myotis davidii
CCCCAACCTACACATAGGTAAGAGGCTCCCTCACATCATCTGGTCTGCTGAGTCGTCGTGGAAGTCTAGAAACCAAAATTGTAAATCCAAACGGGTTGATCATTGTAATAAATGCATCACCAGGAACGCAGGTTTTAAAAAACTGTTCTATTCTAATGACAGGCATCCTAATTTTAGGAAGGTGTTTTGATGTGTGTTTCTTTAGAGGACTAAAAATGCCAAGTGTGCTACAGGAGAAATTAGGGCTGGGTAGAAGTGAGCCTGAAGTGAGTTGTCTGTCCTCGGCAACTGAAGTCTCTGTCACACGTTGTGGGGAAGACACAACAAGTCAGTATCAAGATCTACCCTGACATAACACTGGGAGATGATTTCAGGGGACTGGGATTTCATGGGATATAGCCATATACATTATAGCAAATCATATTTCAGTATTAAAAATGTACAGATAACATTTTAATCCTGTCACTTATGCTGTGCCACTAATCTAAATTGGAATTGGGAAAATAGAAAACTCCTCCTCAGTCAATTAAAATAAAAATCTGAAGGATCCAATCTGCCACTGATCCCTAATTCAAGAGAAGCATGAGCTAGTGTCAAAGATGACAACCTTTCTGACCATAAAGATACTTTCATGGGGTTAAAGTGTTATAGACCTTGTCTACTTAACTGGAAAAAAAAACACATGAAAATTATTACTGTGGACATGGCAATGCTTTTAGGTGAATGTGTAATATCTCCAACAGTAGGCTATGTGTATATTTAAATCATGCAAATAGGATACAGTATCTAAGACAATGCTTGGTCCCTGTATGGGTTGTCAGTACTTTACAATAACGGAGATTCTCCCAAGGGTCTGAGGCCCACAGATTGGGAATCACTGTAGTAGAGAACACTGCACTTGATTTTGGTATTTGGTAGCTCTATAACCCCTATCAAGCCCTCAATCTCTCAAAAGCTCTTCGCTATGTAAAATGATACGGTGAGAAGAGAGAAAATAGGCTTTCCAATTCTAAAAAAAATCAATGATTTTAACAAATAATCTGTATTACCTTGTTCATCAAGGACATGGTGGCATTCCCATAGTAGTGCAAAGGGCTCTGGAGGTCAGAAAAGTTGTATCTAAAGCCAGCAAGGTGGACTTCATGACATATGTGAAAGGCCAAGGTGATGGCAATAATTCCTGTCGTCGGGTGTTTGGGTTTCTGGGGAAAGAAGGAAAATTTTTCTTTAAAAATCCAAATGAGATATTTGTTCCCAAGGCATATTTGGGAGGCCTAATCTTATGAATCTTATAATTCAACTAGTTCTAGGAAAAGGCTAACTAACTTTAACCAAGTTACTGCAGTGATAAACTATACTAGTAAGTACCTGACTAGAAAACAAGGATTCCAGATATATACAGAGTGTCCTCACAGTCTCAACCGGATCCTCATTAATTTACAAACAGATGCTACATCCCCTGCACATGTGCAACTACTAAGAAAAGTGCTGTAACAGCTGTTTGACAGGAGGATCTTGGCATTCGAAATTGATGGCCTTCAAAGGAATAAACAGTATATCAACGTTTTATCAACAATTCAAGATTTCCTTTCGGTTAAATGTTTTTCACAGATCCCACGGACATTATATGTGATTAATTATGATTTTGAGGAAAAGAAAACAAACAGTAAAATCAAGTAAACAGCAGAAGGCAAAGAAAGCCTGACAGACGTTTGTGTAAGTTTTTCTTTGCCCCAGGCACTAAGGTGACCATCATATGCTGGAAAAGGAAGTTAATGGTTGGGTTAAAACCTAGGAGTCACCCAACTCACTGATCCGTCACGGTTTCTGGCTCTTGTACCTCTTAATGCCATGTACTTCCTTTCACCACTCCTTCAAGTACTTCATCGTTATAATAATTTCCTTATGGGGACAGACAATTCTCCTGCACCTGTCACCCACAGAACCTATATTATCTCCTGACAATCTTAATCCTGGATAAAGCCACACCCAAGCAGCAGAATGGGCATGAGAAAACATACTTGCCTGGTTGCATGTTACATTTGAATTTAACAGTTCCCCTGAATGAATTTCCATTCCTCCTCTCCAAG
>NW_006294766.1:253156-262697 GCF_000327345.1 Myotis davidii
CTCTATGCTCCAACAGCCCTAGCCTCCTTCCTACTTCAACAATTGAATCCTCATTTTTCTAAGAAAACGATCAATCACACAAAAACTACATCATCTTCCCAACTCCAAATCTACCTTCATCTTTACCCAGATTTTCAGGATTCACTTCTCTTACAGGGATCAGATGTCCTGTTTCTACCTACAGCCAACTTCTCCACGAGGGCACCATACCACATCTCTCAACTAGTTTGCTTCTACAGTTACCCACTTTCTGCCCTCATTACCAATATTTTCTTTTACTGAATCATTTCCTTCACCATACAAACATTATGTTAAAAAACAAACAAAAACTATCCTTGATCTTATGTTCCAATCATTTTTCTGCTTCTTTTTCTAGCAAAACCCTATTAGAGATTTGCCTCTGTTGCTGTGTCCCTTGTTTTCTTTAATCCATTTCAAACAGGTTTTCTTCCTTTCTTATTCTTCACTCATAGACCACCATGTTTCCAAAACCAGGGTTTATTGTTTGTGCCCAACCTCTGAACGGCCTCTGACATGGGTGACCTTTAAAATGCAGCTGTGTCCTCTCCTCATTTGGCTTCTGGGACACCATGTTCTACCAGAACTTTAATGTAGTTACTACTAGTTCCAGTACCATCTCTAAGTAAAACCAAGGTCTTCCTCTGCTTTTGGAGTTAGGAGACCACCTAAAGTAAAAGAGGTAATGCCCTGGCCGGTGTGGCTCAGTTGGTGGTGTCCTGTGCACCAAAAGGTTGCTAGTTCAAGTCCCAGTCAGGGCATATACATGGGTTAAGGGTTTGACCCGAACCGCCCCCCAGTAGGGGGCATGCAAGAGGCATCCAATCCAAGTTTTGCTCTCACACCAATGTTTCTTTCTCCCTCTCCCTTTCTCTAAAAATCAATAATTTAAAAAAAATCTTTTTTTAAAAAAAAAAAAAAGGTTAAACCTGATCGTACCTTTCTTAGGAAAATTATCTCTTACCTTTTCACCTCAGAATTACGAGGAATCTGTGCTTTTCTCTCAATACCAAGAAATAGGGTTTAAACATAAGACATTTTTGACTTGGAAATTTCACTTTCAGGCATCTATCCTATAGAAATCATACAAGTGTGCAGAAAATCCCTATAAGCACATGCATTTTTATGTTACTTATGGAAGTGAAAGCTGGATACAAGCCTAAATGTCTCTAAATAGAAGAATTATTTATTAGGTGGAGGGGGAAATAGCAAAACATTATTATCTATGGTATCATTGCAATTATATTGAACAAACAAAATGTGTATGTGTTTTTAAATGCATGGGAAAGTCTAGAAGGACATAAAGCAAACAATCTTGGGAGATAATGTGAGTTATTGAGGGAGGAGAAGTATGTCCTTTTCAAAATATTTCTTTGTAAATTACTTCATTTTTAGCATGTAATACTTTAGAATTGTTTTTCTCATGCTTAAAGAAAAGGTACATGAGGTATGTTTCTTGGGACTTTCCCTTTGGGATTACAAAAAGAGAAAGAAAAACACTCACTTGAGCTGTGATAGCATGTACACAAGTGACTCAAGCTTCAAATGAAAAACATCTCCGCCACTGTACGGATCTAGTCATTGTTTTCTAGATTATAAACAAATAGGCCTGCAAAAGTCACAGTCAGTGAGATTTAACTAAAGAATTGGGAGTTTTAAGAACTGTCAATATTGCTGTAACTACCATTTGCTGAGAACTCAGTGCCCATGTCTCCTTCGTGACAGCAGAAATATTTCTGGGCTACCTTACTGCCCTTCCTCGCCTTTCCTCTGGTTTTCCTGTGGGATTTCTATGGCAGATTGCTTCAGACCACTCCTTTTAGCTGAAAGCCATGCACTGTCCTGAACTAGTCCTGCTGCTCAGAACACAGCCTGCCTCTCAGCCCCTGCACTCCCCTAAGACACCCAGGCATGCAGATAGAGACCCCAGAAGGGCCCCCGCAAGGGCAGAACAAAACCTTCACTAAAGGTTCTTGTTCTTGCAAACTGAAAAACATGAAGATGATATCCACAGGTACCTAATTTTACTGACTCAGACGAGACCCCTAAGATTCCCCTGTTCTACTCCAGCCAGATCCTTAGTTTGAAAGTATTAAGAAAAATACATACCTGATTTTTGGGAAACACTTTTGGGAAATTAAGCAGTTCATAGGCTGCTGTTCTGATAATGAAAGGATCTAAGATTCTGATTTGATATGGTTTATAGATCAGGTTTAAGGCTGGTTTTTTCCAAAAACCATTAGTGTTCTGAAATAAAGCAAGAATATAGAAAATAAGACATTGTGGTTTTCTTTTGTTACAGAAAAAAAAATTAAGGTAATCAAGGAGATCAGTCTTGCCAACTTACTATCTTGCCACCCGTCAACAATTCCCACAGCCACTTTAAATCGTGAGGCTTAAAAGCAGTGAGAATCGCTGTGGTGTTAGGATCATTGTGTTTGGGATCTGAAAAAACAGATTCTGGATAAAAAAGTCGGAAGGTTGTTCTTCTCCCAACTTCCTCTTCGTGTCCTAAAACAGGACCATTATTCATTCTGTGGACAGAAAAACACAAGATATGTAGACCAAGTGCAGTATGAGCCGTTTCCACCAGTTCCCAGAGGTATCTGTCCGACAAACATCTGCCATGTGTCCAGTGCTCTAATGGCACAAGGCAATCAATCTTTCACACATAAGGGCCAAGGAAATAACTCCCTGTCATGAAACAGCTGCTTGATCAAAGCAGAAACTTGCAGTTGTATTTGAAAACTGGTTGTGGCGTTACTGGTAATTCAGTCTTACTCCAGGGACACTGGAGGCAAATAAAACATGGGAACGTAAGAACCACAATAGTAGGGTTAAAAGAGAACTTGAAAGACATCCCAACAAAACACCTTGGATATACAGATAAGAGACCTGAGGTCCAGAAAAAGTTAATTGCCCGAGGTGACACAGTCATGTAGCCCCTGGGCATGTGTCTAAGTGCCTGACAGGCAAGAATCACATTTAAGGTGAAGACCATTCAAAACTGTTATGCTCTGAAATAAAGTAACAATATAAAATTGCTGTATGATACCCAACCACAATCAAACGAATGTCTATTGCTAGAATGAACTAAAGAACCACAAAGAATCGTTGGGTTTGTGTGTGCTCAAAGCCAAGGTTAGGCATGCACTATTTATGCAGACACTATGAAGGCATGCTATAAAGAGGCATGCTTTGTTTCCTAAACAGTGTGCCCTAGGAGAATAAATACTCTTTTACCCTTTGCTACTGTCTGTGTAATAAGAAGACAGTCTTAACACCTGAAATGACTTCGGAATGTTGTGCCCAGGGCATTTTCCCACAAGGGCTTGCTGTAGTTCTAGGTGATCAGGTTTTAGACCAGCGGTTCTCAACCTGTGGGTCGCGACCCCTTTGGGGGTAGAACAACCATTTCACAGGGGTCGCCTAAGACCATCGGAAAACACATATATAATTACATATTGTTTTTGTGATTAATCACTATGCTTTAATTATGTTCAATTTGTAACAATGAAAATACATCCTGCATATCCGATATTTACATTACGATTCATAACAGTAGCAAAATTCAATTATAGGTAAAGAAATATGTATTTCAAAATTGAGCTTCCTCAAAATAGGTAAGAAACAGAAAATAAGGTGACATCACTTGCAAAAGCCTTCGGCAGTTTGTGACCCAGCAAAACCCCCAGGCACTGCCAGGCCATCCCAATGCACTGCTCATGGGAAGCATTCCACTCTTCAAAATACTATTCACAGCCATCCAACACACACAAACTTACTCCAGGGTGATGACCTTCCATTGACCTTTCAATGAGGGAAACTAAAATGTCCTGTTTTTCCCACCACTCCTTGTATGGGACTCTTGGTAGCAGTAAACCACAATCCCAGTTGTCCTTTCCATTATGAATGACTAACAACACCTGTGCTATGGACCCATTCCCCTTTCTTTCCCACGCCAACCTCTTCATTTCCATCAGTATACCAGTGTGCTGTAGAACCTCCTTCTTTATAAAAGAAAACCACACAGGGAATCCTCCTCTGATTCCATAACCATCCCTGGCTACTTCATTTTTCAACTTCAGGGCAAAAGTCCTCAAGCGTTGCCTATACTGGTTTCTCCACTTTCTCGCCTGTTGTTTTCTCCTCAATCCATTCCCATTGGGCTTCCCCCCACTTCAATCTGCTTTGTCAAGAATGTCAGTGAGCTTGAGGCTGCCTGTCCAGGGTGAACTCTGTTTTTATCTTGCTTGGCCTCTCACCAGGTTTGGACATGGCGGTCCCTCCCTCTGTCTTAAAACACTGTGCTCTCTTGGCTTCTGTGATCTCCTGACTCTTCCCACCTCACTGGTGGGTCTTCTCCATCTCTTCTACTCACTCCTTTTCTTTGTACAACTTCTTAACTGTTGAGCACCATAAGGCTCAGTGCTGGGCCCTCTTTACTCTCTCAGTCTCTCCCCGGGAAATCTCACCGGCTCCATGGTTTCAGTACAGCTTATCAGCTCATCAAGACTTACAATGTTTAGCCAACTGCCTACTGGATTTGCCCACTGCAAACTTAACATGTTCATACAGAAATCTTGATTCTCCTCTAAGCCTGTTCCTACCCTAGTCTTCCCCAACTCAATAAATGGTACCACTATCCAGCCAGTCTCTTAAGGTGAAAACCTAGGAGGAGGTATCCCTGGTTCCTTTATTCCCATCTCTGCTCATATCTAATACATTGACAAATCCTGATAACACTGCCTCTAAAACATGGTTCAATCTATCCAACCTCTTACCGCCTCTGCCAAGGCAGCCCTGATCCAAATCCGCATCATCTACCTGAATACAGCCACCTGCCTGGCCTCTTCATTCCCACCCTTGTCCCTCACATTCCAGTGGGCAGGCCTTTGCCAGACTCTTAAAGATAACCAAGTCAACTTGCTCTCTTGCTGAAAAATCTTCAAACATTTCCTGTCGTACTTAAAGTAAAATCTAAGCTCTCATCCTAGTTTACAAAGTCTAATCCCAGCTTACATAGCCTGCTCCTTGCCCACCTCTTTAGCTTCCAATTGCACCCCCTTCCCCAGCCCGCTGCCCTTCCACCTCACTGGTTTTCTTACTACTTCTCTCAAACCCAGGATCATGTCCTCCCGAGGGCCTGCGGTAAACATTCTCTCTGCTTGCATTGCCTTTCCCCGAGCTTCATGTGGCTGGCACGGACGGTTCACTCAGTCCAGCTTAGATGTCTCCTCCTCAAAGTGCTCATCCATCTTAAAGTAGCCACTCAGTCATTCTCTATCTATTTTTAATTGTATGTATGGCATTTATTATTGTATTTCCTTATTCAATTACTTTTGTCTACCCCTCATTAGAATGTATGCTCCACAGAGAAGGAGAGCCTTATTTATTTACTGCTGTATCCCCTGGGGCCAGGACTGCCTGGCATATGAAGGGGACTTAATAAGCATGTGCTAAGTGAATGACCTGAAGTCTCTAGCCAACAACAGAGAGAAGGTTATGTAATGTACTTAAAAATATCAAAGCAACTCCTCTGCCTTTTAAAACACAGCTGTACTCAAGCAGGAAGCCACGTTCTTTTGAAACAATTCCAGTTTAACAACTGAGAAATATATTTACCTTATTATTACATCATAGGAGTCAATTCTTTCTCCTAACGTCTTGTTCTTCAAAACTCCTCCGTTACCAACCACCACGCACCTTTTACATGGCATACTGTTGGGCAAACAGACAAGTGAGAAATTAAGCCATCTGTGACAGAGTGAGTGACTCCCACACCCATTCATACTTTCAGAAACCCAAAGCCACATTTTACTTGTTGCACAAGTAGAAAAAGAACCAGTTGTGACATATATAGGTCTAAGGATGTAATAGAAAGATACAAGATTTGAGAATAACATTGCATAGGAAGTACATCGTCATTAGCAGCTACTAGTATTAACCCATACACATTCCCTTATTTGAATCTCATAACCACCCTTAGAGATAAGTAACCCTGACAGTTCCATTTAACCAAGAAAGAGGTTCAGAAAACTAACATTTCAAAGTCATACTCCAAAGAGATAGAGAACTTTGGATGGAATTTGGATACAGATCTTGGAAACACAAAAACCCCCTTTGATACAGGATTTTGCATGTTAATACTGATGCAAGTGTGTTTATGTTACCCATGTATACATTTTTTTGTCCTTTATTTTTTTCTGTGTCCTTGGGATTTTTTTCTTTATTGATTAAGGTATTACATATGTGTCCTTATCCCCCCATTGCCTCCCACCTCCCTGCTCATGCCCTCACCCCCCTAGTGTCTGTGTCCATTGGTAATGCTTATATGCACGTACACAAGTCCTTTGGTTGATCTCTCCCCCTTCCCCCACCGTTTCTGCCTTCCCTCTGAGATTTGATGGTCTGATCAATGCTTCTCTGTCTCTGGATCTGTTTTTGTTCATCAGTTTATGTTGATCATTATATTCCACAAATGAGTGAGATCATGTGATATTTATCTTTCTCCAACTGACTTAGTTCGCTAAGCATAATGCTCTCCAGGTCCATCCATGCTGTTGCAAATGGTAGAAGTTCCTTCCTTACAGCAGCGTAGTATTCCATTGTGTAGATGTACCACAGTTTTTTAATCCACTCATCTGCTGTTGGGCATTATTTTTTTACCAGCATTACCCATTCCCCTGAGATTCTAGCTCTGGGTTCCTGCTGTATCTTGTAAATGTGGAGATAGACAGAGGGATCAGATGAGGACAGTGCAGCTTCCTTGTACCTGCCCATGCTCACTTAAGTTCCAAACATGTACTGGTCCTTGGAGCTTAACCAATACAAACTAAGAATTCACTCTCTGTTCCCGGCGAAGGGCTGTAAAGCAGGACATGAAGCCGGACTTCTGCTGCTGGCTGGGATCAGCCGAGGAGCACGTACTGTGTCCTGTCAGCTCTCAGCAAACAGCCTGGTCTGTCTGCCTCCTGGCTCCCACCACCACCCAGCCAGGCCTGAGAAATGACAGAACAGATCGAGTCCTTCTCCTCTAGGGGACAAAGCTACCGAGGGGAAGACCGGTGAGACTGTCCTCATGACATGGAATTATAAAGAAAACATTTCTGCCCTGACCGGTTTGGCTCAGTGGATAGAGCGTTGGCCTGCGGACTCAAGGGTCGCAGGTTCGATTCCAGTCAAGGTCATGTACCTTGGTTGCGGGCACAACCCCAGTGGGAAGTGTGCAGGAGACAGCTGGTCGATGTTTCTCTCTCATCGATGTTTCTAACTCTCTATCCCTCTCCCTTCCTCTCTGTAAAAACATCAATAAAATATATTTAAAAAAAAACATTTCCTCTAAGAACTAGGAAATCAGCAGACCAGATGAACTGGAATCTGTCAGGCCCTTAGGAAATTCATGAGTAGCAGAACTGCACAAATGCTTAGAGCAGTTAAACGCAGAGAATGCGGAAGTACAGGAACCACTGCAAAGAGCCAAGCATTGGCCCTGTCAGGTTAAGAAGAAACAATTACACATTCCTATATGCATGAGATTACCGTTTGGACTGAGAATATATTTAGCTCATCTATTTTATGTGTTTAACACTACATATTCTAAGAATATTTTTACATTTTAATTTGAAACTTAGTGCCCAAAGTTAAAGAGTCATGTCCAAATCAGTGTCTACTCTGTCACAAAAACAAGTATTGTGGAGGGTCTGGTGGGCGTGTCCAACAGGCCTGAGGACCCGCCCCAAACCTCCACCATGGGCATGTCACAATGCGTTCTAGAGATGTTTCTTCTAAAAATGTCTGTCTTTAACTGTGAAAGTAACATCTCCAGGTGCTTTTCTATGCACGCTTGGCAGCCATCCTAATTCCAGGAAGGCAACCTTATGCGCAGCAGGTGGAGGAGCTGGGAGCCCTGGCAAACAGAGCGCTTCCCTCTCCAGGCATATGGCCATCGTGCTCACCAGGCCCACCCCCTGAGTGCTCTGCCGCAGGGGCAGTTCCCACACACAGGCTTATCTGGCCTTTCCTGCCATAACTTCTGGGTCAGCTTAATGCACATTGGAGGCTGAATGTTAAAGCTGGCTCCACCACCCCAGTGGAATGCTAAGCAGATGGGGCAACGGGGAGGAAGTGGCCAGAAAGGGACAGGATGGAAATGACAGCTCTGCTCCTGACAGATAAGTCCCAGTGGGATGGAGGAGGCTTCTCTACAGTTATGGTAGCTAGACTAGCGCTGTCCTTTGAATGAAGGCTGGAGGCCACTTCCCTGTCAAAGGCCACCTAAGGCCAGGTGGCCCCGGGGCTACAGCTTCCATCCTGGCACGGGGATCCCAGCCTGACCTGACTCCATACCCAACATGCCAGGACAAGAACTCCGGCCTCAGAGTTCTTATCCTGGAGTCTCAACAAAGGATTCCGACCCACAAACCTAGTCTCTGAAGCTAACACCAGTAACAGGTTAACTCAGCTCAGTTCTAGACACAGCCAGTCACATAATCACTGCTCAGCAATGGACAGGCCAGCTGAGCCTCTGTGTTCACTGGAGTCCCTTCAGTATTAGCTGGAGTCTCAGACTGGGTTACAGCTGGTCATGGAGCCCAGGAGCATGTGCGGACAAGAGAGCCCCACGTAACGCATACTACTACCTGTCATACTAATACGTCCCACCCCTGGTCCCCACTCAAGGCCATGCACCTCCTCCTACACCACACCTTCCAGCCAAGACAAAATGGGGGAGTGGAGGGCTGCAGGCAAATCTCTTTCACTTTTCCTCCTGGTAAGGGATATTGCAAAGACCCACACATTTTCCTGGGGATTCTATATAACACTAAGAATGGTTTGGCGTTATCCTTAGGACTACCCTTTGGCAATATCTTTTTAAAATTGATTTTAGAGAGAGAGAGGAAGGGGAAGTGGGGAGAGAGAGAAACATTGATCAGTTGCCTCCTGTATGTGCCCAACCAGGGATCGAACACCCAATATAGGGTATGTGCCCTGACCTGGAAACAAACCCAAGGACCTTTTGTGATACGGAAGGTGCTCCAACCAACTGAGACACCGACCAGGGCTGGCATTAATGGCTTATCTACAGCTGGTGTTCACAGTGCCACTATGACTTGTAAATATGTGCTATACGTATGCATGGTCTGAACCACACACCTTGCAGCTCATTGCTTCCCTCTCCCCAGCAGATACCCATATCCGACTAAAGGAGTCATTCGTCCTCTCCTTGGTTTCATCCTGTTGGTCCAGGCTCCCGTTCTTCCTAGTCCTGAGGTGTGAAGCAATAGCTTGCAGTGTCCCTGGGATGTCTGTGTAACTCCACCACATTCAATTAGCACAGCCTTCATGCACAAATAGCTGCAGTGAATGTGAGCCTCTAGAGGCCAGAATGGTGTCACTTCTATTTCTGTACTCTCCAACCTAAAGCATCCGACTCACAGGCTGTGCGTTTAGAAATTGGTTTGGTTGTTACATTAAGTGTGGCGGTCACTTCCCGACTTTTGAGTCTGGAGAAGCAGAGAGC
>NW_006294766.1:262729-291561 GCF_000327345.1 Myotis davidii
GAAGCAGGTAGGGAAGAGCACAGGCCCCAAACTGCTCACCTGGAAAACAAACTCATTCCAGGGGGCCTGGACCTGCTAATGGGAAACCTGGAAAGCTGCTGACAGGGCAATGGTAAGAGGTTACACTCCCCCAGGTGAGAGGCATGTTCCTCATCAGGTCGGGCCGATCCAGGAGAGGCACTACCTCACGCAGAGGGCAACATCGACACCATCATGTAGAGCAGTGGTTCTCAACCTTCTGGCCCTTTAAATACAGTTCCTCAATGTTGTGACCCAACCATAAAATTATTTTCGTTGCTACTTCATAACTGTAATGTTGCTACTGTTACGAATCGTAATGTAAATATCTGATATGCAGGATGATCTTAGGCGACCCCTGTGAAAGGGTCGTTTGACCGCCAAAGGGGTCGTGACCCACAGGCTGAGAACCGCTGAAATAGAGAAAGCGAACTTGAGTTGCCCATTTCACATGATCTGTGGTCTGTCTTTTTTCTCTGACTGCTTCCTGATATTCATTTTCCCCTCCAGCAGCATCATATGCATTCACATCCATCACTCCATCTTCAACAACCTATGGCAGTTCCCACTGGTCCTATTCCCTCGTGCCTTGTCACCGAGACCTGCTTTCATGAGCCTGCCAATGGTTGGTCTAGAGGTGGCCCTGGGACCCATCCCTAGGCAGTCAGAGATAAGGCAGTCTATTGGATGCTCTGGAGAAGATTTTAGTTCCAGCAAGAGAATGAGCAGAACCCTTTCCTTTTACTTTAAATACAGTTCCTCAATGTTGTGACCCAACCATAAAATTATTTTCGTTGCTACTTCATAACTGTAATGTTGCTACTGTTACGAATCGTAATGTAAATATCTGATATGCAGGATGATCTTAGGCGACCCCTGTGAAAGGGTCGTTTGACCGCCAAAGGGGTCGTGACCCACAGGCTGAGAACCGCTGAAATAGAGAAAGCGAACTTGAGTTGCCCATTTCACATGATCTGTGGTCTGTCTTTTTTCTCTGACTGCTTCCTGATATTCATTTTCCCCTCCAGCAGCATCATATGCATTCACATCCATCACTCCATCTTCAACAACCTATGGCAGTTCCCACTGGTCCTATTCCCTCGTGCCTTGTCACCGAGACCTGCTTTCATGAGCCTGCCAATGGTTGGTCTAGAGGTGGCCCTGGGACCCATCCCTAGGCAGTCAGAGATAAGGCAGTCTATTGGATGCTCTGGAGAAGATTTTAGTTCCAGCAAGAGAATGAGCAGAACCCTTTCCTTTTATCCACCCCTTCCTTCCTGCTCAGATAACGCTGTGTAATGACATCAAGTTAGAGCAGCTGCTGTTTCTCACAACGAACAGGGAAAGGCAGAGAGTGCCAGAGACGCTGCCACGCCCCAGCAGATATGACTGTATGACTAAAGGAGTGCCCATACCCACAGCTACTCCACAGAGGTGCAGCTGTACAATGCACCATTCAGGTACTGCATGTGTGAACTGGTACTCCCAGGAGCATGCAACCCAGTCTGTGCAGCCATAAGCAGGTCCCCCCAACCCCCGCCAGAGGAACCGCAAGCCTGCAGATCCAGGAACCACATACCTATGTGATGTGGGAGTTAAAGGTCTGCTTTGTTTACATCACGTTTACTCAGGAAGACTGTCACTTGCAGCCCCAAGATCCCAAAACACTGTGCAAGGTACTACAGGTGGAGACCTGACTGCTGGTTGTGCTACCCCTGACAGCATCTCTGGGACCTTGGCCTTGTGACCCAACCTTTCACCTCAGTCTGCCCTTTCGTGAATCACTGGGGTTCAATGTTGTTATTCTGTTGCACGGGACCGTTTTCTCCAGCGTGTGTGGGGGTATCTATGGTTCTACAACAGCTGACTGCGTCAATGCCACGCCCTTCACCACACATGACTCACTTGGTTGCTAGAGAATCACAGCCCCCCCTCCCCCCAACTCCCCTCCTGGCTGAAAGTGCTGCCATGGAAAGAAACCCTGCAAACCAGCAGGGTGTCCAGAGGTTGATGCAGGTGTGGATACCTCGAACAGAGCCCGGCTCTTGTTAATAAATACCCAATAAATCTCTTTCTTCTTTTTAAGTTGTCCACAGGCCATGGGCTGGCCCTGGCTCGTTACCCATCTCACCAGTCTCTGCTGACGTTGACATCATGGATTCTGCCTGGTGAGCAGCCTGGAAGCATTCACGAAACCCTGCTCACTTAGCACAGGTGCTTCCGTTAGGTAAGGTGTTTGTGTCTAGTTACTCTGTAACCACCTAGGCAGGCCTCAAGCAGTCTTCCGGGACGTGGCATGCTTCCAGAATGTGGTGCTGGAGGCTGGGGGTGGGGAGCAAGTTCCTGCCTTTTAAGTGGAGGCTGAGATTATGTGATTTGGGGTTGCTGCTGCTCTGGTTGTGGGAGAATGTACTCCCACCAAGGAGAAAGCAGCAAACCCGGGGACCAGGGAGGAAGCTGGTGCTTAGAAGCTACACAGGCAGCCGGGAAGTGTCAGGGCCTTGCAACATGGGCACATTTTAAGAACAAGTTTTCTGTGATGCAATCCCCTTAAAGTATTCCCAACCTTTAGTTAAGTTTTTTAAAAAAATATTTTTGTTGATTTTTAGAGAGAGAGGAAGAGAAAAGGAGAGAAAGAGAAATATGGATGGGAGAGTGAAACATTGACTGGCTGCCTTCCGCATGCCTCCCACTGAGGATGGAGCCCACAACCCAGGCATGTGCCCTGACTGGGAATCAAACTGGCACTGAATGATGCCCAACGAACGAAGCCACACCGGCAGAGCTTTTGTGAAGTTTGTAAAACATGGCCACCTTGTGTGAGCTGTGCTTTAGAGAATAAAGAAAGGAACCCAAGGCCTGAGAAATCACCTCAGGCCTTGGGTTCCTTTTGGCCCTATCCCCACAGGCCAGGCCAAGGGACCCCACCTTCAGGAGGGACCCTGCTCACTCCGAAGATGCCCTTGAGCCCTGGCGCCACCCTAGGTGTGGCTGGCTAGGGAGGGACTGCAGGAGGTTGGCTCCGGCCCATCTCACTCAGTCCCACCCTGCCAGCCACCTTCTAATTAATTTCCTTTCAATATGCATGAATCTATGCACTGGGTCTCTAGTTGAAATATAATTCACATGTCATAAAATTCACTATTAGAAATAATAAGATTCAGTGGGTTTTGGCATCTTCACAAAGTTGTGTAACAATCACCACTATCAAGTACAGAACATCCATCACCCCGCAGAGAAACCCCGAGCCAGTAGCAGGTGTGCATCAACCACTAATCTATGTTTTGTCTCTATAGCTGTACAGTGGGGCCTTGACTTATGAGTTTAATTCGTTCCGAGACCGAGCTTGTTAACTCAAATTACTCTATCAACTCAATGCAAAAAATCGGCCAAGAGACAGCTGGTATCTCAAAAAACTCATTAGTTGGGACACTCGTAAGTCAAGGCCCCACTGTATCTATTCTGGCTATTTGGCATAAGGGGAATTGTATAACATGTGGTCTTCAGTGACTGGCTTCTTTCGTCATTCATAACGTTCTCCAGGTTTATCCAGGTCGCAGCATGAGTCAGTACCTCATTCCTTTCCATGACCAAACAATAGCCGTTACACAGGCATACATTTATTTACCTGCTCTGCAGTTGTTGGGCATTTGAGGCTATTATGAATAATTCTGCTTTGAGCATTGATGTGTAAGTCTTATGTTTTCATATGACTTCCATTTAAGCTTCCTATTTTGAAATTATTCTAGACTCACAGAAGGTCACAAAATAGTACTGAGAAGTCCTGTACACCCTTCACCCACTTCCCCTGGTTTCACTGACTGAGCTATTTCCTATTGAAATTGGTATGGGTATAATGCACACATATAGTTCTGCCCTCCCTCTTTGACAAGAAACCAAGATTCAGAAATTCAAAAACTGGCCCAAGGTCACAGAACAGTGAGTGCACCCCTCCCCCCACAAATACCAACCCCCCTCTATTTAGATGGCCCCATACCCCCACCTCCCCACCTTCACCCCCTACCATAAAAACAATAGCCTGGTTTTCAAGCTATCCTTTTCTAGCATGTTATCAATCCCCTGCTGCCAAAGTCCTGGTCTGACAGCTAATCTATAATAATCCATAAAAATAAAAGCATAATATGTTAATTAGACCAGACAGCCAAAGGACCTTCCAGACGAAGCTGGGGCTGAGGCAGTTGCCACAGCTGCTAGGGCCAAGCCCCTTGCACGAATTTTGTGCATCGGGCCTCTAGTATATCCATAAAAGAAGGAATATGAAAAAAAACCCCACTAATAATAGTTTTAAAATAACTTAGGTGGTGGTAGCACAACATTGTGATATACTAAATGCCACTGAACTGTTCACTTTAAATGGTTCATTTTATGTTATGTGAATTATACCTCAATTAAAAATACGGTTTGTCAACGTTTCTGGGAGACTTGTTTTCTTTCCCAAACTCAGTAGAATCAGCTGGCGCAGAGGCAGCACTGGGGAGAAGGCCAGTTCCCGCACTGACTCTGCCTGTGTGATCTTATCTTCAGGGTGAGAGCTGAGGGGAAAAAACAGGTTCTGTGGTATCTGTTCAGAGAAGAGTCTATCAAGATCAGGCATCTTCAAGGGGAAAAAGAGAACCTATTTAACATACTTGTGTTTTCAATGACCTGACACGGGTACTCCGGAGGCGTTTTAGTTTAACCCTGTAAAAGTGCTAACCCATCGGGGCAAGCACGGTTTGAGGCTAAGGATGAAAGCATAAGCCACATTAAGTAATGAATGGGGCAGTGGAGAGCCCTGGAAACCCTAAAGAATACGACAAAAGAACTAACACTTCCAGAATTCTCTTCCCCTTCCCGCTCAGGATGGCGCACAGGTGAAGGCAGTCGATTGTGGAGTCTTTTCTCTGCTTATTGGAATGCGAAGCGGCGACTGGAGATCCATGGCAGGCTGGCGGCCTCTCGCCCCAGACTTCCATATCACCTCTCCGGACCCCATGTCTCATCTTTAACATGAGGGGGTTGGACTAGATGATCCCCATCGGTCCTGCCTCTGACCATCTCTATGACTTCACCACTTTGCTTTTGGGTCTGGCTCGTTCACACAACACATCAAGGGCAGGTTAGCTTAGGTCCATGGTCGGCAAACTGTGGCTCTCGAGCCACATGCGGCTCTTTGGCCCCTTAAGTGTGGATCTTCCACAAAATACCACAAAATACCATGTGCGGGCGCGCATGTACAGTGTGATTGAAACTTCGTGGCCCATGCACAGAAGTCGGTATTTTGTGGAAGAGCCACACTCAAGGGGCCAAAGAGCCGCATGTGGCTTGCAAGCTGCAGTTTGCCGAGCCGCAGTTTGCCGACCACCGACTTAGATAATTAGGATTTGCTAGGAAACAAGTCAGCAGCCTTAATATTGACCTTACCCCAACCTGCTGGGCTATTGCTTGGGAGAGAAACTCAGAAAGAATATAAAGGAAAAGGCCCAATATTACATCCTCCTATCATGCAATAGGACATGTGCATTACCCATTTTAATTTATTTATTTTGGTACAAACGCATACCAAAAAGGTTCATTAAATAAAATAAAATGGGTAATGCACATGTATATCTTTTCACATAGAACAGAGAGAACTCCAGTCAAAATATTAGGGGAAAGGTGATTTTCTAACATGTGAATGTCTTTCTAACAGAGGTGATTATTAAAAGGAGGCAAATTATTATAATTATCACTAGGTGACAAAAAGCTTTGAGAAAACACACATAGATGCGGGTTTGTTGAGGTTATTTTGGAGGGAAACAGGGAGTGGCTATGGAAGGGAGGAGCTAAGAGCAAAGAACAAGCATGGAATTGTTACAGCTCCAAGGCTCCTTCACACAGTTTGTTTTGTTTTGGTTTTTTTTTTTTTGGCCAAACACACACACTCCTGTTCTCCCCCCTCTTTATTTCTGGCTCAAAGTTCTTCATGGTCTTAACTTTAGAAAAAGGCTCTCTCTGCCTCAAGGTCACTTTACCAACATTACCTTACAAATATGGCATAAATAAGACCTTCATAAGAGATGCCACCTCAGAATGCTTTACAACCCCGGTGTGTTTGCACAGTTCGCACAGTGTATCACTTCTCCAAGAGAGAAACCACAGTCAGCTGCTTCCAGCTCTAGGCTAGGTTGCTCTCCAGTTACCAAGTAACCGATTCAGAACCCTGACGGTTCCCAGGCACAAACCGGTGGGACGAGGACAGTGGTACAGAATGCTGATGAAGCCTGCTAGTTGCCCTTCAATAATCATGTTTCCTTTGTTCAGTAAAATAGGTCTTTGTTTTTTTAAGGTGGGCACACAGCCAGGTGGAATAAAGACTACAATTCCCAGTCGTATTTACAGCTAGGTGTGGCCTTGTGATTATATTCCTAGCCAACCAGACATAATCATAAATGTTTAGCAACCAGTTCTCTTTGGGAGGAAGAAGGGTGATGAGAGAGACCGGGGTTTGTGGTGTTTGTGTTTGTAGCGTTTGCCAGTCACTATGGCACAAATCGCCCCTCCACGGGTCATCTCAAGCTTCCACCTGATGGCATGGAATGCGGCGTTGGGAAGAGCTGCAGCTCTCACACGAATGCAGTGAAGTATTATATATGATTTCTGGGAAAAATCCTGAAAGAAGGAGACCAGCCTTACTGCTGGGGTGTGCCCTTCCCCCTCCCTCCTCCCTGATGGCCAGAATGTAGACCCTAAGGAGGAATCCCTACAGAGGAAACTGTATAGAGAAATGCAGAGCCACAATGGAGAAGCCTCGGTCCCTGATGCTCAGCTGCTGGGCTGGCCCTGGAATGCTCACCTGCCAACTTCATTTACGCAACAACTGTGAGAAAGAACAAACTCCTATCTCGTAAATGCAACTGGTATTTGGAGTGCTCCCATTCCCAGTGGAAACTACCACAACTGACGGCATCATGCGTGCTCAGTAAGATAAGTAAACCAAGCTAGGGTCATATCTGGTGGGATCACAAAGGATCCACATCTGAAACAACAACAAAAGAGAAATGCCTGAACCTTTCTGGAAGGGACGAAGAGGATGGAGGGAGAATCACGTATTGCTGAAGAGAGCAGCCAGAGGAAAAGGGACGAGAAAAGATGGCTCTCACCTCTCCGCACCCCAGTCCCTCCTCTCTGGCCTGCAAACCCAGCACAAAGAGTGAGCAATCCCAGGCCAACAAGGCTGCCTCCGCACACCCCCGGGGCTAGCCTCCGCATACAGTCGGCCGTAGGGGTGACTCTCCCACTAGGGGCAGTCCAAATCCTCTGCCTGAGAAAGAGAGACTGTTCTCAGACTTCCTTCTTCCGGAGCAGTTTTGCAAGGTCTAGAGGAGAAGTGGTATGGGCAGGTCACTCAGGGGACAGTCTGAATGGACTTGGGCAGCAGTAGGCAGGCTAGTACACCTGGCTTTCTGGAATATATTTGAAATGTATTGCTCAGGCCCAGGCTGGCCTGTTACTGTCTTTGTATTGTACAGTGGGTTCCAGACAAACACTGAATGACTTACTTACAATACAGGTAAAATTTATTACTTGCGAACCCTTCTCAAAAGTTAATATGCAAAGAGAAGCTGATAGTGTCATGGGTATATTCTTACTGTGGATGAAAAGGCGGCTCTGCAATAAGCCTCACAGGCTCAGGGGGCCACATGCAGGCCTGACAAGCCCAGTGACCAAATGTATCTGCACAGGATGGTCCGATCACAAATCCCTAACTGGGTAGGTCACAGCAGGTAGTCCTGTCCCAGGCCTACAGCTTCCTTAGCAAAGGTCAGTCCTCACAAGTGAGCTCTGTCCACTGTTCTTATGCATCTGGGATAACATACCTCTGAAATGTCAGAGTACAGTGGGGCCTTGACGTACGAGTTTAATTCGTTCTGAGACCGAGCGCATTAAGGAGCTCGTTAACTCAAATTACTCTATCAACTCAATGCAAAAAATCTGCCGAGAGACAGCTGGTATCTCAAAAAAACTCGTTAGTCGGGACACTTGTAAGTCAAGACCCCACTGTAATTTTCTTTTCTTACCCCTCAAAGGCACAGCCACCGGCACCAGACCACAGAACTCTCACTGTTACCTTATTCCCTGCATACCATCTATATGTGCCGTAAATGTTCATTATTGACTATCCTGCACCCATCAATGCAAAAGTATGTGTTTCTCCTGGCCCTTAATCTACTTCCAATGGATTTCATGCACCTTCCTTAGATCTCCTTGATTCTTTTTTTTTTTAATTAATTTTTTTCGAGACAGAAAGAGAGGAAGGGAGGGAGGGAGGCTAGGAGGGAAGGAAAGAGAAAGAGGAGGAAGAAGAGAGAGGGAGAGAGAGAAACATCAACCCATTGTTTCGATCATCTATGCATTCATTGGTTGATCCTTATATGTGCCCTGACCAGGGATCGAACCTGCAACCTTGGTATATCAGGACAACACTCTAACTGCACTAACCGGCCAGGACAAATCTCCTTTGATTGTAATGTATACAATAAACTGCAAGAGCGCCATTCTCCAGACCAGCTGAGATCTTGCTCCCCGGCATCTGTTGTCAGCTTGGCAAAAATAAGCTCATAAAAATTGTCTACAGGTTTGGGCTTTTCCTGACTCAGCCACCTTTATCAAATTTCAGAACAGTCTCTCTAGGGAACAGGTGTGCACATGTCCCGCGAGCAGCTCAGCAATGCTGAGCATCTGAGTGCATGGCTAGGCCGCTCTGTGGGGATCCAAAAGGAAGTTTTCTATTCGCTCTCCACCTGACGAGTCTCTGACTGCATTTATTCCACTTCAGACTGAAGGACCCTTGTACAATCTGCATGACTTCCAATCTCTCCTTCCCAGCCATACCCACCTCCCTCCCAACACTGGAGATGCTAAGAACCTGCCCTGAGTTGGAGGTGCAAGGAGGGGCACTCTCGGTGACAACGGGGGGTGGGGGGGGGGCAGAGTGACAAGCACAAGTCAGCAAGAGAAAGCAGCCTGCCCAGTGCACACATGATAAACACCCGTACCTGAGAGGTTCTGAAAGCAATTAAATAAAGCACAGTCTAGTTCTAAGATAAAAACAACGCAGAAAGGAAACTTTCATTCACATCCCCTTAAGTCTCCTGTCGGTAGTTCACATCACAGGGCCAAGAATCTTTTCAAATATCCGCAGATACTTGCTGTAAATGTCTGAGGAATGATCATTATCACTTGTAAATCAGAAATCTAGGCACTAGATAAATCCATCTAAGTCACATCCACAAACACATACAGTTGTCTGCCTAGCCTCAGTTTCTCCAGTTAACATGGAGATCATCAAGGATGCTTTTCAGGGTGGTGGTAAAAACTAGAGAGAATTGACACAAAGCACAGACGGATGCCCAAGGGCTGCACACACACAAATATCCTACAAATGAGAGCTATCTAAACTCTGGTGAGAGGCAGAGGCAAGTGAGATGAACTCAGTCAAAATCTAGCATTGTTCCTCCCTCTCTGTTATGTAAACTCTATTTCATTTTCACACCTCTGTCCACTAACCCATTTCGGCACCACCCCCGTCCCCAATAGCGCTTCCGTTCTCTTGTGCAAGAAGGAAATTTCTGCATTCTACTTTTTAATGGAGGTCAGACCATTACAGACTACCCATATCATCCCTCTGTAGCTTAAAACTTTGTGAAATAAGTCTACCTCTATAAATTCAACAGGCAATTCAATTTCTAGGGGGTGAACTTGACATCAAAATTTTCTAAAAGCTAAATTACCATGTGTAGTCAGAAAGTGTGTATCTAAGCAAGCCTCCTGCTTACCTCAAATATAATTCTGAATAAAAGGAAGAGAGCTGCTTCTGAAATCCAATATTCAAATGAAACAGAAAGGATCCTTATGGACAGTTTAGAAAATGTATGGGAAGGTGTGGGAACCAGCCCCAGAGGGAGGCTGTGAGCTGATTAACAGGGGATGAGAATTAATTCTTCAGTAACAAGTTAGAAAAAAAGAATGTGGGTAAAAAACGCCCTGACTTTGCACTAGTATTACCCATCTCAAACCTTCTGCAAGGGTTTGAGCCAGCCAATTACATTACAAAGCTTCTAAATTAATTTTGTAGTTTGTTTATTTCAAGTGTTGTTTGTTTATTCAAGAAATAACTACTAGATGTTTTAGTTACGTACCAATGCTGTGGAATTTTCCCAAGTGATGACATTTTACATCGGGGTGCATGTTTTGAACCACTTCAGCTAAAGCTAAAAGTCAAACAGAGGCAAGGAAATGAACTCACTTGTCAGACTCATCAAAGAGGTCACAGCTCTGCAGCTTTGAAAGAGCAAGTCGAAAATATTCCGCTAGAAAACAAATGGAGTACTGTGAGTGAAAGGAATTGTGGCTTCGTGGGTACATAGTAAGCCACCTTTAACCCCACTCATCCCCCAAAGCCATTACAACTGGTGTGGCTACATTTGATTTCTTCTGAGATGAAGATTCATGATACAACTGCATTTAGCCAGCACTACGTAATAGACACATCACAATGGTCGATGCTTTAAGGACACGTTCCAAAAACCCCAGAAAAATAAGGGGCTTAGTGGGAAAACAATCATAAAAAGTAATCCCCAAATTAGCAGAATCAGATAATTCTGAAACTAAAATCAGTATAGAAATCACCTTTTAAAACACACACACACACACACACACACACACACACACAATCAATAAGCAAAATCTAAGTCAGAAAACTGTAGGCTTGTCACCTTCTGGGCTTTTAGGGTCTCCCCAAAATGGAGAACATAAAGTTGTGCAAGCCAATCAGGTTTCAAGCAGAGGGGAAAGTTTCTCATTATTAGTGGATGAAATATTTCTCTCTAAATTTAGCAAAAATAAAACATCCATTGATTAAATTTTTCATCTAGCTCCTCGGTCAAGGAGCTAGAACTTGCTGATGAAATAAAAGAAAGCTCACAAGTAAAGAGGTGAAATGGGAGACTGGGAGGAAGTTAACACACAGGGTTATCCTGCTAATTCTAATTGGAATAAGGTAAGGCCTCAGGACTCATTAACAATACGGTGGTAAAACAAAAGTATAAAGCAGTGTCTTAACAACAACAATAAAAATCTACCCTTTTTAATCCTCTTATTCTATCCTGCCTCCAAAGGAGTTATATGGACGCCCTCTTCCCATTCCAAAATTATATTCTTTAGAAATCATTATGAAGCAGAAAGATGAAAAGGCCTTATTTTTAAATAAACATGCAGTTCACATCAAACACCACTCATATTTAATAGGGCAAGGTAAGAATAACATTACTGACCTGAGGTCCTTATCCCATAGGGCAAATCAAACTTATCGCTACCATACAAGGAAGCAAGCTTTTTAAAATCAGCTGCACAAAGAAAAGGGTGAAACTGGTGAAACCTGGAAGATAAGGATAAGAAATGATTTTCCCAAGTGCACATGACACTTGTAGGCTTTTGAAGTCACAAATGAAAATAACTGTAGCATATTGCTCATATTGTTTTATTGACTATATAAATGTATAATTATTTTTAAATTATCTAAAATCACCTTAAGTAGTATTTAAATAGTACATAGAACAGGATATGCAAAGGAACTACATGATTAGCATGGAAACACTTTCCAGGTAGTGGAATCAAAACTATGTAACAGCTAAGGGGGCAGGGCTTGGGGGAACAAAATTTTCAAACAAACCAACACTAAGTGATAAAATATTAGCTGCCATATACAGAAAGAAACAAAGGAACTAATAAGGGAAAATAAAAATATTGATGCCAACCTATTCCCAAATGTAAAGGCACTATATGTATGAATGTGTCAACCGTGAAAATAAAGCTTACATTAAAATTAGATATAGCTAGAACTAAATTCCTAAATTTAACTAAAATCATTAAATTAAGATTTACTCAAGAACAAGAACCATGGGCATTTTTCTTCTTATTGCCTGTCTCTCCAGGTGCTCTCTCAAACAAAAGAATGTTTGATGAGAGTAGGGGGTGCCTCTGCTTTTTCTCACTTTTAGTGCCTGGCAGAGTAGGCAGACAACATACATTTAATAAATGACTGAATGAATTCAAACTCTAAACTAATTCTTTACACAACCATTATCTAATAGAAAAATAATTTTTTAGTTAAAGAAAAGGAATAGGTGACACTCATATTAAAATACTATTTTTATCTACCAGAAGGACTGAATGCTACAGAGCAAATCAAGCTAATCCTCCCCCGAATCCCCACACAGAACCCCCTCTTCTCAGACTCATCACCTTCACTTTCTCTTAGTCTAAAATCTACAGGTGGAGATCAGAGTGCCCCTTATATTTCAGAGGCGACATGACAGAATGGAGTAGGGGTGAACCGGCTTCAGTTTTATCCGGGCTTTGCCACTCATGAGCCACTAACACTTTTCAGAACTGAGCTAAAACCTCACATGTACTCAAACTAAGGAAACAGGTGGAAGACCAGCCCTTCCTGCTTTACACATGATGTGTTTCCCAGATTTAGTTGTCATAGTGATAGCAGCCTTGCAGGTCCAGCCAATCTTGAAAGGTCCTATGTATACCAGGATGGATGCCCAAGTTCAGGATCTGCTCAGAGAAGATGAAGTGTCAGGTCACCTGACTTACGATTGAGAGTAGACACAAGATCTTCCCAACTTGGGAAAGTGAACCACAGATGACTTTGCATCCAGACAGCAAGGCAATAAAGGACTCTATTCTTTGGAGTCGGTAGGGGTGATGATATGATGACTAATGTCTATTGCCAGTCAAACTTTGTGCTAGATGGCTTACATTTTATTTCTAAATGAAATAATAGGGAAAAATATCTTTCAGGCAAATGGAAATGAATAAAAAGCTGGAGTAGCAATACTTATATCGGACAAAATAGACCTCAAAGTGAAGGCCATAACAAGAGATAAGGAACACCACTTCATAATACTAAAGGGATCGATACAACAAGAGGATATATCCCTGATAAACATATATGCACCTAAAGCAGTAGCACCCACATACATAAAAAAAACTCCTGGAAGATATCAAGGGAGAGATCGACAACAATACAATCATAGTAGGGGACTTTAATACACCACTGACATCACTGGATAAATCCTCTAGACAAAAACTCAGCAAAGAAACAGAAATCCTAAATGACTCACTAGATCAAATGGACTTAACTGACATCTTCAGAACATTTCACCCCAAAGCCACGGAATATACGTTCTTCTCAAGTGCACATGGGACATTTTCAAAAATAGACCACATATTAGGTAACAAGCAAAGTCTTCCAAAATTGAAGAAGATTGAAATCATATCAAGCATTTTCTCAGACCACAATTGCATAATATTAGAAATAAACTACAATAAAAAACAATCCAAAAAATTCAATTGGAAGCTGAAAGCATGCTATTAAACAATGGTTGGGTTACCAAAGAGATCAAAGAAAAAAACTTAAAACATCCTAGGCACTAATGACAATAAAAACACAACAGTCCAAAATCTATGGGACACAATGAAAGCAGACCTGAGAGGGAAGTTTATAGCTCTACAGGCCTATCTCAAAAAAAAAAAAAGAAAAAATGGTAGTAAATCATCTAACTCTACAACTCAAAGAATAAGAAAGAGAGCAACAAGAAAAACCCACAGTATTCAGAACAGCGGTTCTCAACCTGTGGATCACGACCCCTTTGGGGGTCTAATGACCCTTTCACAGGGGTCGCCTAAATACATCCTGCATATCAGATATTTACATTATGATTCATAACAGTAGCAAAATTACAGTTAAGAATTAGCAATGAAAATAATTTTATGGTTGGGGGTCACCACAACATGAGGAACTGTACTAAAAGGTCACAGCATTAGGAAGGTTGAGAACCACTGTTGCAGAAGGAAGAAGATAATAAAGATTAGAGCAGAAATGAATGACATAGAGACCAAAAAACCCCCACAATACAGAAGATCAATGAAAGCAAGAGCTGGTTCTTTGAAAGAACTAGACAACCTGGAGGAAATGGACATATTCCTAGAAAAATACAACCTTCCAAAACTCAATCAGGAAGATTCAAAAAGTCTCAATAGGTCAATAACTATAGAAGAAATTGAAACAGTCATCAAAAAGCTTCCAGTAAACAAAAGCCCGGGGCCAGACGGCTTCACAGGGGAGTTTTACCAAACATTCAAGAAAGAACTAAAACCAGGCTATTACAAAAAAGTCAAGAGGAAGGAATACTTCCAAGCACATTCTATGAAGCCAGCATCACCCTAATACCAAAACTAGATAAAGAAAACACAATGAAAGAGAATTATAGGCCAATATCCCTCATGAAAATAGATGCCAAAATCCTCAACAAAATTCTAGTAAATCGGATCCAGCAGTACATCAGAAAGATCATACACCATGACCAAGTAGGATTTATCCCAGGGATGCAAGGATGGTTCAATATCCGCAAATCAATAAATGTGATACATCACACAAACAAACTGAGAGACAAAAATCACATAATCATATCAATTGATGCAGAAAAAGCATTTGACAAAATCCAACACCCTTTCTTGATAAAAACTCTTAGCAAAGTGGGAATAGAGAGATAATACCTCAACATAATAAAAGCCATATATGACAAACCCACAGTCAACATCATACTCAATGGACAAAAACTAAAACCATTTCCCCTAAGAACAGGAACAAGACAGGGATGCCCACTCTCACCACTCCTGTTTGACATAGAACTGGAAGTATTAGCCATAGTGATCAGACAAGAAGAAAAAAATAAAAGGCATCCAAATTGGAAAAGAAGAGGTAAAACTTTCCTTATTTGCAGACATGATGATATTACACATAGAAAACCCCAAAGACTCCATCAAAAAACTACTAGACCTAATAAATGAATTTGCCAATGTAGCAGAATACAAAATTAACACCCAGAAATCTATAGCATTTTTATACACCAATAATGAACTCACAGAACGAGAAATGAAAAAAAAATCCCATTTACCATTGCACCAAAAAAATTAAGATACCTAGGAATAAACTTAACCAAGGACATAAAAGACCTGTACTTGCAAAATTACAGGACATTTAAAAAAGAGACAGAGGAAGACATAAACAAATGGAAGAACATACCATGTTCATGGATTGGTAGAATCAACATCATTAAAATGTCCATACTAACTAAAGCAATCTATAGATTCAATGCAATACCTATTAAAATACCAATGGCATATTTCAAAGATCTAGAACAAACGTTCCAAAAATTCATCTGGAATAAAAAAAAAAGACCCTGAATAGCCACAGCTATCCTGAGAAAGAAGAACAAAGTTGAAGGGATCACAATACCAGACATCAAACTATATTACCAAGCCACAGTTCTCAAAACTGCCTGGTACTGGCACAGGAACAGACATATAGACCAATGGAACAGAACAGAGGACCCAGAAATTTGCCCAAGCCATTATACTCAATTAATATTCAACATTGGAGTCAAAACAGCCTCTTTAATAAATGGTGCTGGGAAATTTGGTCAGATACATGCAAAAAAATGAAACTAGATCACCAAATTACACCACACAAAAACAAACTCAAAATGGCAGAGGACTTGAATGTAAGACGAGAAACCATAAAAATCCTACAAGACTCTATAGGCAGCAAAATTGCAGACATATGTCATAGCAATATCTACACAGATACAGATCCTAGGGCAAGAGAGACCAAGGAGAAAATAAACAAATGGGACTACATCAAAATAAAAAGCTTCTTCACAGCAAAAGAAACGATCAAGGAAACAACAAGCAAGTCCACTGCATAGGAGAACATATTTGCCAATGTTATCTCCAATAAGGGTTTAATCTCCAACATTAACCTGGAGAACCTGTTTACTATCTATACTAATAGAAGGGTAATATGCTCATTAGACCAGGTCAACCAGACATCTTTCAGACACTCGACTTCCTTCTGGACAAAGCCACGGTGGAGGCCAAGGCAAACACTGCAAAAGAAACCATCAACAAAACAAAAAGAAAATCCACTGCATGGGAGCACATATTTGCCAATGATGTCTCAGATCAGGGTTTAATCTACAAAATTTACAGGGAACTCATACAACTTAACAAAAGGAAGATAAACAATCAAATAAAAAAATGGGCAAAGGACCTCAATAGACACTTTTCGAAAGAAGACATACAGAAGGCCAAGAGACATATGAAAATATGCTCAAAGTTACTAATCATCAGAGAGATACAAATCAAAATGACAATGAGATTCCACCTCACACCTGTCAGAAAAGCTGACATCAACAAATCAACAAATGACAAGTGCTGAGGAGGATACGGAGAAAAAGGAGCCCTCTTGCACTTCTGGTGAGAATGCAAACTGTTTCAGCCACTGTGGAAGAAAGTATGGAGTTTCCTCAAAAAATTAAAAATGGAACTCCCATTTGCCCCAGTAACCCCATTTCTAGGAATATATCCCAAGAAATCAGAAACACCAATCAGAAGGGACATATGCACCCCTATGTTCATAGCAACACAATTTACCCTAGCTAAGATTTGGAAACAGCCTAAGTGCCCATCAGCTTATGAATGGATTAAAAAACTATGATACAATGGAATACTATGCTGCTGTAAAAAAGAAAGAACTCTTACCATTTGCAACATCATGGATGGACATGGACAGCATTATGCTAAGCAAAATAAGCCAGTTGGAGAAAGATAAATATCACATGATCTCAGTCATATGTGGAATATAATGAACAACGTAAACTGATAAATCAAAATAGAGCCAGATTAAAAAAAAAAGTAAGTATTTTAGAAGTAATCCTGTTATTTGCAGATTTTTAATATTTCCTACAACTTTTGTGATATTACACTATATTAGTACAGTTTTGGTAATATTATTATATTTAAAATATTTTTTTGAAATATTAATTTCTATTGCATATATTTAAAATAGTTTTTCTTGAAATATTAATGTTTATTGCATGTAAGGTTATTATATTTAAAATTATTTTTCTTAAAAAAATTCTCAGTTAAAAAAAGAAACCTTTTAATAAAAATTTTGTAACTTAAATTTTACAATATCCTGTTATACATAATTATTTACAAACTACAACATTCGCTAATGACTGATTACTATAATTGCGTTGCATTCATTTCCCTTACATGCCTTAAGTGCAGGCACACCATTTCTTGCCACTAATACTAGCAGCAAAGATTTTAGCATCCAATTGCCACATCATTAGTCTTGAACTAACTTGTTTGGTGTGCACAACAGGAAATATTTCACTTTTGGAGGACAAGAAAAATAGGTTCATTTGTGTTATACTTGTTTATTTGTGCAGTTATCCAGTGTCTGGTAAGTTAATGTTCAAGAAAAATATTAATTTTTATTAAAATTTTCTATTATTTTATGTTAACGTTTACTCATTTATTTCAGCCCTTTGTATTCAGAATGTCTCTATTGAAATAAATCTACCTTTCTCTGAAAATTGAAGCTTTTTTTTGTGGCCCACATAAACTTAAACCTTGCTTATTTGGCCCATGTTAGCCTTTGAGTTTGACATGCTTGTAGTACATTGTATTATATTACTGTGTATTATATTATAACTAGAGGCCCAGTGCACAAAAATTTGTGCACTTGGGGTGGGGGGAGGCCCTCAGCCCGGCCTGTGCCCTCTCGCAGTCTGGGACTCCTTGGGGGATGTCCATCTGCTGGCTTACGCCTGCTCCCTGGGGGATGGGTCTAAGCTGGCAGTCAGACATCCCTCTGGAAGCCCAGGAGCCCACAGGGGATGTCCACTTGCCGGCAGGGAGCAGGCCTAAACTGCAGTTGGACATCCTTAGCTCTCCTGAGGAGGCGGGAGAGGCTCCCACCACCACCGCTGTCCTGGCAGCCATTAGCCTGGTTTGTTGCTGAGCAGAGCTCCCCCTGTGGGAGTGCATTGACCACCAAGGGACAGCTCTGCATTGAGCGTCTGCCCCCTGGTGGTCAGTGTGTGTCATAGTGACCAGTTGTTCTGCTGTTAGGGTCAATTTGCATATTACCCTTTTATTATATAGGATAGAGGCCTGGAGCACGGGTGGGGGCTGGCTGGTTTGCCCTGAAGGGTGTCCTGGATCAGGGTGGGGGTCCTGCTTGGGTGCCTGGCCAGCCTGGGTGAGGGGCTGAGGGCCGTTTTCAGGCTGGCCACACCCCCTTCAGGATGGGGGGTCCCCACTGGGGTGCCTGGCTAGCCTGGGTGAGGGGATGATGGCTTTTTCCAGACTGACCAAGCCCCCCAGCAGGGACCCTCACCCCATGTGGGTGTAGCCAGCCTGGGTGAGGGGCTGAGGGCCATTTTCAGGCTGGCCACACACCCCTGACAACCCAAGCTCCCAGCCTCTCCTTTTTTCTTTTTCTTTTTTTTCTGGGATTTATTTATCTTCTATAATTGAAACTTTGTAGCCTTGATTGGAGCCCAGGTCAGGGCAGGCAGGAAGCTTGGCTTCCTCCATCACTGGGGGCAACCCAAGCCTCTTGCTCGCTCCAGCTCCGTGGCCACCGCCATCTTAGTTGGGTTAATTTGCATAACTGCTCCTGATTGGCTGGTAGGCGTGGCTTGTGGGTGTGGCTTGAGCATAGCAGAGGGACAGTTAATTTGCATGTTTATCTTTTATTATATAGGATGTATCGTATTACATTACATTTCTGCTATTGTTACATCTACGAACGAACGCTTGGAGTGGTCAGTAAAGTCTATGAGTCAGTTTAGACAGAAACTGAAGCTATGAGAAGTGAAGTAACTAGACAGTATTACGGCGGTCACTGACCCGTATCTGACAAAGCTGAGATCCACATTAATTGTTTACAGCACTTCAGGCAACACCTCCCGGTTTCTTTCCTAGCAGAGCTGCTCCTGATTTCTCCTTGCAGAGGAGTTTGCACCACCCCCAGAGAGTACAACTCACGGGACAAATGCCAAATCTACTTGTCCATTAGGCTGCAGACTTCTGCACCTACTGAGCAAAGCTTCATAAATACTTTAACCCCTTAGGGTTTTCTCAGGAAGGAAATAAAGTTGAAGAATACCTTGATTCTAGAGTAGCATTTTAAAGCTTCAGTCTGCAGCCCACAGGTGGTTCATGAAATCAATTTTGTGACTCATGATCAACAGTTTTTTACTGATTTCACAGAGGAAGGGAGAGAGAGAAAGAGATAGAAACATCAGTGATGAGAGAGGATCATTGATAGGCTGCCTCCTTCACGCCCTCTTCTGGAGATGGAGCCCGCATCCCCAGGATTTTCACTAACCGGGAATCGAACTATGGCCTCCTGGTTCATAGATCAAACACTTAAATATTAAATAGTCTCTTTATTATTTTTTTAAGTAAATAGAACAGAATACAGGGCATCTTGAGTAAGAAAGGTAAAAATTCTTTCTTCTCATTGTAAATATGCATGTATACTAAATTATAAAAGTAAAATGTACTTTTTCCTATAGGTCATGGTCAAAAAAGTATAAGATCTCTCTTCAAGTCTTTCAGTGGCCCTAACCAGACATCCCCCATGGACAGACTACAAGCAGTGGTGGCTCACCTATAACCATATGCAGAAATAGTTTATATATCTGCAGGTTTCCAGAGAGTTGGTTGATTTTAATGGGATCTGCAGCTTCCTAAAGGTAAAGAACTAGTATTGGAAAGGTGCAATAATATAATAAAACAAAATAAAAATATAAAATGTGACTTTTATCCTTAATAGGTAAGATGTTAAAAAAAAAAACCTCACGCCTGTTTTATACAATTAATCATGCCCAGACTAGATAATTATTATCTAGAATCATCTTGACTAACCTGTTAAAATTGAGGTGACAGAGGCAAAAATTATTTGTGGATAGAAGAGTAAATTCCCTACAAGTCCTGACAGCCATAATGAACAATCATTATTACAGTCTATATAGATGAATGCGTAGTAGTTCATTAATAGTCAGTGAAAGTTTTAACTGAAAAACTTAACCTAGAAGTGAGGGGGAAGAAGCCACAAGTAAGGATGGAAAATAACATGGGGACACAAGGTGGGGGGATAAAACCTTAAAACACAGTTCACTTTTCTATGATCCAACCAAACAGACCTCCCTAATCTCACCTGTGTGAAAGCAACACCGGTCTGACTTTTCCTAAAATGTATGACTAAGCACAAAAGGAGATGGGAGAGTCAAGCTCTTCCTTAAATGTAGGGTGTCCACGTCAAATCGCTAAGCTTTGTGTGGGAAGGAAGTAAGCCAGTGTAACTGGAAATGATTGCAAACGCACGCCAAACACTTTGCATGCCAGTTTCTTTCATGGGTTTACCTCAGGAGAGAGGCAAATGCTGGCTTTGATGAACACAGCTGGACCTTATTTCTTCGTTTCATTTCCACAGGTGGCATCCTGTAAGACAGAAAGCATCGGTCAGAAAGCAGAGCCAGGCAGCAGGCCTAGAAGGAAGCAAACGGCCTGGGAGCTCAGTGCCATTACTGAGCCGCCTTTCAGGCAGGAAATAAATGTCCTCACAGCAGCCCCGAGCTATGACAGCACCTCCTCCAAGTCCTGTGCACATGTGAGGATTTCTGGATGCAAGGTAAGGGAGGTGGGAAAGGCAAAGTACTGAGCGGCCCAAGGTGAACTGAAGGGCGCTCTAGAAGGGCTTGGATTACTGTGCCGGGGAAGCCACAATCTGGCTCTTTTCAGACGTCCCCCAATGCCTGACAAACCTAGTTGACCCTCAGTGCACACGGCTATCTGGGTCCTCCCTGCCACACGTGGGGACGCTGGCCAGCAGCAACCAGCAGCTGCCACAGAAACAATGACCTGAGCAGGTGGCACTCACCCTGCCTCGTGATCTGGTGACTCCACAAGTCACACTGCTTAGAGTCATGTCTAACTCTCCTCTGTGCTTGGCACAGGTGAGGCCTGTGTGTCTCCTGAATGGAGCACTTGTCTCCACAATTTGAAAGGGTATTGTGCGAGGCAGAGAAAACAAAAATAAAGGAAGGGGATAGGGTGGCAGGTGCCAGGCTTCGTCAGGAGAGCAGTAAACAGCTTAATACAAAAACATTCGTGGTCATCCATTATGTGATGAATTAATCCTGTGGTCGGCAAACTGCGGCTCTTGAGCCACATGCGGCTCTTTGGCCCCTTGAGTGTGGCTCTTCCTAAGCCTTAGGTGTACTCTAATTAAGTTAATAACAATGTACCTACCTATATAGTTTAAGTTTAAAAAATTGGGGCCCAAACCGGTTTGGCTCAGTGGATAGAGCGTCGGCCTGTGGACTGAAGGGTCCCGGGTTCGATTCCGGTCCAGGGCATGTACCTGGGTTGCGGGCACATCCCCAGTGGGAGATGTGCAGGAGGCAGCTGATCGATATTTCTCTCTCATCGATGTTTCTAGCTCTCTGTCTCTCTCCCTTCCTCTCTGTAAAAAAATCAATAAAATATATTTTAAAAAAATTGGCTCTCAAAAGAAATTTCAATCGTTGTACTGTTGATATTTGGCTCAGTTGACTAATGAGTTTGCCGACCACTGTCCTATACTGACCTCCTGAAAGACACCTGAGGAGGCAGGCTAGAAGTGACTCATTTAAAGCTACTAGGGATTGGTTTGATAAATTTAAGAAAAGAGGTATTTATATATAAGGAAGATTAAAACAGGGAATTATTTGGGGGTCTGCACCCAATTAATTCAATTGACATTCTTTCTACCGGGAAAAAATGATTCAGTTTTGAACAAATTGCTTCTTGAACAGATTTCCAGAATGAGTTAAGTTTGAGAACCAAGGTTCCACTGTAGTTTTTAAGGGAGCAAGTTCACAGCAGCACCTATTTGAGGTAATTTCCTACTGTGCTTTCTGTGACTGGAGTAAAGCATTAACTCAGGAGTGACACGAACATTCCTCAAATCCTGATGACAAAAGACTGTGCTGGTCCTAGCTGGGTAGCTCAGTTGGTTAGAGCATCATCCAGATATGCCAAGGTTACAGGTTTGATCACCCGTCAGGGCACATACAAGAATCAACCAAAGGACCCTGAAGAATTATGCCACACTATTCTGCTCTCTGAGATCTTCTGAGGAAGTGACATTTAAGGAAATCTTACTGAGGGTCACTGAAGAGGACTCTAGAAGCTGAAAAGGTTGATAGTCACAGAAGGTTTTGTAAAAGCAATGCAACAGCGGGTGACACAGTTCGCAGCCTAGAAGGGCAGAGGACGCCTGGAGAATGGTAGGATCAGGATCTGGGCTGAAGAGAGTCTCGTGAGCACTGGGACGAGAGGGTTAGAAGGAACCTGCGCTGCACCAAGTCCGCATCCAGTGAAGGCTGGTGTAAAACCTGACTGTGGGAAGGAAGTCCACAGGGCTGATGGTGGCAGGGGATTCTAGCTCTAAGTCCATACCTGCGAGAGGCTGAGCCCAGAGAGGTGGCCTGAAGAACTGCCAGAGCCATGCAGTGCCAGGGGGCTGTAAACTAGCAGTCGTGCAGCTGTTTTGCCTCTGTTTGGTCTTTGCTTTTATTCGCTAAACCCAGTTCATAGGACCTTTCACATGCAAACACTCATCTATGACTGTGGTTCAGGTGGAGGTGTGGACTTGTGGAATCTGGGGAAAGGCTGAGGAGGAGAGCTGGTCAGGGAGAGGTAACTAGGAGTCTGGCACTAGGATATTCCTGACCCTCTGGACCTAAGCAGCCATTTTTCTCCTGAAAAGTCAGCCCCTCCCAGCAGCCTCAAGGGAAAAAATACAGCCACACTGAGACTAAACCCTGAGCAGAACAAAGGACACAAAAAATCTGAAGAGCCCTGAAGAGCCCTCGGGGACTGGGTGGAAGAAAGGTCTTTCAGTCCCAGAAAGTAATACAATACCTTCCCTACCTATAGCCCTGTCAGAATCAGCCACTTGAGGGATTATGATTGACAGCAGGGAGATAGGCTAAGTGGGCAGATTGGTCTCACCTGCTTGCAGGCAAGGCTGTGGAAATAGACACAAAGAGAGGAGCAGTGGATCACTTGGAACTTCAACATGGTGCTGACTACCTAACAGGAAACTGATAAGTGACAAAAGAATGGGATCTTAAACCAGCCCCCATGGGGCATTAAAACTTGGCTGAAACAAATGACACTTCACTTTTTCATTTTATTTTATTTTTCTTTATCTTTTACTTAAAATTTTTTTCTTCTTTATTTTCTTAGTTTATTAGTTTTTACTTTTTTCACATTTTTTCTTCATTCTATTTTTATTTTTCTAGGTATCTGTTATTTGCATTTTTTGGTTTATCTGTTTGTTCTGTGGTGTTTTCTATCCATATATTTTTTCTTCCTTTGCCTTCTTTCTCTTTTACCTTTTCTTCTTTTTTCCATATCATTTTTGCTCTCATTTTGCTCTTTTAATTCTCTTTTCTCTGGTCACTTAGAGTGGGGTTATTGGTCGTGAGTACATTCGTGATTTGTTCCCTTTGTGTCGTGTCTTATTGAGTTGTATTTTGTGCTGTTTGGTCAACGTGGTAGAGAGCGAGCCATACAACCAGACACCCCGAGAGGACTCTCCATCCACAAACAGGACAATAACAATCAAGACCCAACTACACAAAGAGAACCCAAATATCCCAAGAAGGGGGCATCCCTAGAATACCCATCCTAAAATACCAGAGAGATTGCATCACTGGGTCCCACAAAATATCCACTATATAACAAAAACTCAAAAAATCTGGGTGGTATAGCAGTTTGATCTAATACATAGAAACAATCACAAAGAAACAGCAAAAATGGGGAGACAAAGAAACAACCCCCATTGCAGAAAAGAAGTAATCACAGAAAAGGAAATAAACAAAATGGAGGCAAGCAATTTATCAGAGAAAGAATTCAGAGCAATGGTTATAAGGACACTGAAAAGGATGGAAGACAAATTCAACAACATGTGGAAGAATCAAGAGGAAATGAAGAATGTTATAGCCACAATAAAGAACACAATAGAAAGCATCAACAGTAGACTAGAAGAAGCTGAGGACTGCATCAGTGAGTTAGAAGACAAGGTACAAAACACCACCCTAGCACAGGAGTAACTGGAAAGAAAACTTAAAAAGCAGGAGGAGAGCCTAAGGGAGCTTTGGGACAACAGGAAATGAAACAACATCAGCATAATAGGGTTTCCAAAAGGAGAGGAAGCAGAGCAAAGAATAGAAAACCTGTTTGAAGAAATAATGACAGAAAATGTCCCTAATATTGAGAAGAAAAAAGCCACACAAGTCCAAGAAGCACACAGGGCACCATACAAGAAGAACCCCAAAAGACCGAAACAAGACATATCATAATTAAACTGACAAACATCAATGACAAAGTGAGAATCTTAAAGGCTGCCAGATAGAGACAGAAAGTTATCTACAAGGGATCTCCTATTAGAATATCAACTGATTTCTCAACAGAAACACAACAAGCCAAAAGGAATGGAATGAAATATACAAAGTGATGCAAAGCAAGGGATTTAATCCAAGAATTAGTGTCCAAAAATGGGCAAAGTGAGTTTATTACCAACAAGGAAGTAATGCAAGAAATGCTAAAGGGACTACTATAAAAAGCAGAAATCTAGGGAAGGAACACAGGCATAAAGAATGAAAATGGTGACAAACAAGTACCAATTAATAATAACCTTAAATGTAAATGGATTAAATGCTCCAATCAAAAGACCTAGGGTAGCTGTATGGATAAGAAAACATGACGCTTATATTTGCTGTCTACAAAAGACTCACTTCAGAACAAAGGACTCACACAGACTGATAGTAAAGAGATAGGAAAAATTTTTTCAGGCAAATGGAAATGAAAAAAAAAGCTGGGGTAGCAATACTTATATCTAACAAAATAGACCTGAAAGTGAAGGACATAACAATAGATAAGGAGGGCCACTTCATAATACTAAAGGGATCGATACAATAAGAGGATATAACTCTGGTAAGCATATGTATATGCACCCAATACAGGAGCACCCAAATATATAAAAAAAATTCTGGAAGGTATCAAGGGATAGATCTACAGCAATACAATCACAGTAGGGGACTTTAATACCCCATTGACACCACTGGATAATCCACTAAACAAAAAATCAGCAAAGAAACAGCAATCCTAAATGCCTCACTAGATCAGATGAAATTGACACTGTCAGAACACTTCACCCCAAAGCTACAGAATGTATATTCTTCTCAAGTGCACATGGGACATTTTCAAGATAAACCACATATTAGGACACAGGCAAAGTATCTTCAAATTCAAGAAAGTAGAAATCATATCAAGCATCTTCTCAGATCACAATGGCATAAAATCAGAAATCAACTACAATTAAAACAATGAAAAAAAATCACAAAACAAGATTGATGAATGTCTAGCCAGGCTCACCAAGAAGCAAAGAGAGAGGACCCAAATAAATAAATTCAGAAATGAAAGAGGTGAAATAACAACTGACACCACAAACATACAAAGTATTATTAAAAAAATATGAACAACTCTACTCCAATAAACTGGACAACCTAGACGAAATAGACATATTCCTAGAAAAATACAAGCTTCCAAGACTCAATCAGGAAGAATAAAAATATCTTAATAGACCAATAACTACTGGTGAAATTGAAACAGTAATAAAAAAAACTTCCAACAAACAAAAGCTCTGGACTGGACAGTTTCACAGGGAAGTTTTACCAAACATTCAAAGAAGAACTAAAACCTATCCTCAGACTGTTCAAAAAAATTTAAGAGGATGGCACACTTCCAAGCTCTTTCTATGTAGCTAGTATTACCCTAATCCCAAACCAGATAAAGACACTACAAAGAAAGAGAATTACAGGCCAATATCCCTGATAAACATAGATGCTAAAATCATCAACAAAATTCTAGCACATTGGATCCATCATTACATTAGAAAGATCATACACCAATAAGAGGGATTTATTCCAGGGATGCAAGGCTGGTACAATATCTGCAAATAAATAAATGTTATACATCACATAAACAAACTGAGAGGCAAAAATCACATAATCATATCGCTTGACACAGAAAAGGCCTTTGACACAATCCAACACCTTTTCCTGATAAAAACTCTCAGCAAAGTGGGAATAGATGGATCATACCTCAACATAATAAAAGACTTCTATGACAATCCTACAGCCATCATAGTCAATGGGCAAAATCTAAAACCATTTCCCCTAGGAACAAGATGTGGATGCCCACTCTCACCACTCCTGTTTGACATAGTACTGGAAGTGCTAGCCATAGAGATTAGACAAGAGTAAAATAATAAAAGACATTCATATTGGAAAAGAAGTAAAACTCTCATTATTCACAGATGACATGAAAGACTCCATCAAAAAACTATCAGACTTCATAAATGAATTCAGCAATGCAGCAGGATACAAAATTAACACTCAGAAATCTATGGCATTTTTATACACCAATAATGAACTCACAGAAAGAGAAACTAAAAAACAAAAACAAAAAACAATCCCATTTACCATTGCAACAAAAAATTAAGATACCTAGGAATAAAGTTATCTAAGGAGGTAAAACACCTATACCTGGAAAACTACAGGTCACTAAAAAAAGAGATAGAGAAAGACATAAACAAATGGAAGAACATACTGTGTTCATGGATTGGTAGAATCAACATCATTAAAATGTCCATACTACCCAAAGCAATCTATGGATTTAATGCACTCCCCGTTAAATAACAACGGCATATTTCACAGACCTAGAACAAATTCTCCAAAAATTCATATGGAATAAAAAATAAAAACGCTGAATAGCTGCAGCAATCCTTTGAAAGAACAAAGTTAGAGGAATCACAATACCAGATATACAGAATACCAGAATCACAATACAGCTATACTACAAAGCTACTGTTCTTAAAACTGCCTGAACTGGCACAAGAACAGACATATAGACCAATGGAACAGAACAGAGAACCCAGAAGTCTACCCAAACCATTATGCTCAATTAATATTTGACAATGGAGGCAATATCATACAATGGAGTCAAGACAGTCTCTTCAATAAATGGTGTTGGGAAAATTGGACAGATAACATGCAAAAAAATGAAACTAGAACACTAATTTACACCATACACAAAAATAAACTCAAAATGGATAAAGGACTTAAATGTAAGACAGGAAACCATAAAAATCTTAGAAGAATCCATAGGCCACAAAATATCAGACATATGTTTTAGCAATATTTTTACCAGTACAGCTCCTAGGACAATGGAAACTAAGGAGAAAATAAACAAATGGGACTACATGAAAATAAAAAGCTCTGCACAGCAAAAGAAACCATCAACAAAACAAGAAAGTCCACGGCATGGGAGAACATATTTGCCAATGTTACCTCCAATAAGGTTTTAATCTCCAAAATTGACAGGGAACTCATACAACTTAACAAAAGGGAGATAAACAATCCAATCAAAAAATGGGCAAAGGACCTCAATAGACCCGTTTTAAAGAGGACATACGGAAGGCCAAGAGACATGAAAATACTAGAGGCCCAGTGCATGAAATTTGTGCACTGGTGGGGGGTCCCTCAGCCCAGCCTGCCCCCTCTCACAGTCCAGGAACCCTCAGGGAATGTCCTACTGACAGCTTAATGTCTTAAGCCATAGTCTGGCCTCCCTCTATGGGAGGTGACCAGCTGATCAGGGGAAGGCACCACCCCCATCTCCCCACTGCTGCTGCCACTGCCGGCTGCTATAGCCACCAAGGTGTTTTCATCAACACGGACTCAAGGAAAGACAGAGAGAAACATCAATATGAGAGGGACACTTTGATTGGTTGCCTCCTGCATGAGCCCCGACCTGGGCCCCGGTCAGGGAGGAGCATGCAACCTAGGTATATGCCCTTGATCAGAATTGAACCCAGACTCTGTGGTCCACAGGCTGAGGCTCTATCCATTGAGCCAAATTGACTAGGGCAGGGGTGGGCAAACTTTTTGACTTGAGGGCCACAATGGGTTCTTAAATTGGACCGGAGGGCCGGAACAAAAGCATGGATGGAGTGTTTGTGTGAACTAATATAAATTCAAAGTAAACATCATTACATAAAAGGGTATGGTCTTTTTTTTTTTTAGTTTTATTCATTTCAAACGGGCCAGATCCAGCCCGCGGGCCGTAGTTTGCCCACGGCTGGACTAGGGCAAGATATGACATTTCTTAGCCCCTTCAGCAGCAGACCTTCATTTTTTCCTTCAGGAGTGAGATGGAAAAACCCTTGATGACTTTCTTGAATTCTTACTACCCAAGTTACCAAGAACATTGTGAGTGGCATACAGGGAGCTTAGCCAATAAGCTGTCAGAAAAGGTGTTTCCTCTGTAGGTCACGTACAGAGACAGGACTGCTGGTGCGCTGTCTCCCAGCTGGGGCAGGCCGCCCTGTGTGTTGTGTCTTTGCTCCGGCCCACCTCCCTGTGTGTTGTGTCTCCGCTCTGGGCCCGCCCCCAGCCCCAGCTGTGCTGTGGCCATTGGGGCTGGGAGCGGCATGCAGTACCCTTCTACCCATCTGAGTGCACATCTTCCTCCTGAGACGGTCTTGACTGTTACTGTGTCCTGACTAATTTGCATATTACTTCTTTATCTATATAGATGCTCAAAGTCACTAATCATCAGAGAGATGCAAATCAAAATGACAATGAAGTACCATCTCACACCTGTCAGAATGACTATCATCAACAAATCAACAAATGACAAGTACTGGAGAGGATGTGGAGAAAAAGGAACACTTGTGCACTGCTGGTGGGAATGCTGACTGGTGCAGCCACTATGGAAAACAA
>NW_006294766.1:291852-293540 GCF_000327345.1 Myotis davidii
GAAAGACGCTCCAACCAACTGAGCCACTCACCTAGGACTGGAATAAAAAAGAAACTCCTTTGAATACTACACTGCTGTAGAAAGAAAGAACTTCTACCATTTGCAACAGCATGGGTGGTCCTGGAGAGCATTATGCTAAGCGAAATAAGTCAGTCAGAGAAAGATAAATACCACATGACCTCACTAATTTGTGGAATATAATGAACAACATAAACTAATAAACAAAAATAGAGGCAGAGTCATAGAAGCATTGAACAGACTGTCCAACCTAAGAGGGTAGGCAGGGGAGGGGGAGTGTAAGATATCAACCAAAGGACTTGTATGCATGCATATGAGCATAACCAATGGACACAGACAGTAGAGGTTGAGAGCATGTGCTGGGGAGTGGGAGCGGCTGGGGAGAGGTCAATGGGGGGAAAAGGAGACTCATGTAATACTTTAAACAATAAAGATTTTAAATTAAAAATAATAATAATCCAATGAATGCATAACTAAGCAGAACAACAAATCAAAGTCAGTCTCTCTGTCTCTCTGTGTGTCTCTCTGTGTGTGTCTCTCTCTGTATGTGTCTCTGTGTCTCTGTGTCTCTGTGTGTGTTTCTGTGTCTCTCTCTTGCTTAAATCAATAAGTTAAAATTAAAAAAAATAGACTGATGAATTCACGCAGTTCATTGTCTTCACCATTTCTCCTAGGACAACAATGTATTTGTAAGTAAATATCGATCTAGTAAGCTTCCTTCTCTTTTGTTTTTGTCTTCCATTACTAAGTGTGGGACAGAGACAGGATGTGGTGGAGATGGAAGGAGATTCTTGTGGTATAATTTTCATGTAGTATATAATCAGACTAAGTTCTCTAGCTAAATATTTAAGTCCAAAGCCAAAAACGTGTGGCTAAAGCCACCCACCTAGCATTGGGTCTTTTCTGGTGACCATTTGTTTAACGTCCTTTCATGAGGAGTATTACAATTATTTTTCAATCAAACAGTGATGATTAAATCCAGAAGTATCAATTTATATTTGTATCTATAGGCTAGAAACATGATCTAGGATCTACTATAGAAATGATAGCAAAAAGAGCTAAACTTTGGCTAAGACAAAAAGTTGTTGTGTGGTTTATTTTGGTAAAATCGTATACTACTGCCCATTCTGGATTTAAGGGTCATCAATACTTTTTTCCCAAAGGACTGACAATGGGGACAAGAGTAAAAATCCTATTAGCAGAGTTTTCTATGCAATAAAACTACTTTTACCTCTTCAAAGTTTTATATGTGACATTTTAACTCAAAGTCGTTATAAAATACACAGATAACATCATTCATCAAATATTTTTAAGCAAAGGAAGATATAGGTAGTATCTACATTTCACCAAACAATCTCTTATCCAAGCATTTTAGGCTGGAAAGGTTGAATAGCTCTGAGTCCAAGAATCACTTCACCAATTCAAGGAGATGAAATATTATATGAAGACAGTTGTATCCCAAAGATGGTCAACACCATGGCTTCACTAGAAAGTCAATAAAAGGTGTTGCTCGTCAGTTTTTAAAACTGTTAAGATTAAAACATATAGGGTACTAGAATAAAACCCTGGTCTATAATGGAAAGCTAGAAAAGTTTCAAAATGTTACAGGCGATTTTAATAGGTCCCGCTAATATCATTTGTGTGTCTGTGTGAAAGACTAGTTTAAAATT
>NW_006294766.1:293597-323230 GCF_000327345.1 Myotis davidii
TTATTTTTAAATAGCAAAAATTAAACTTACCAATAGACATTTGTTCCCCATAATATACAATGCAGCACGTAATAGAGGAAGACAGCACTCAGGAAGATAGCCACGAGGTAGCCTCTCATGGCTGGCTCTCCTGAAACACAAGTCCAAAGGCAAGACTGTTACACAGATGCGTTTATCCAATGGCTCAACTATAAGTACTTGTGAATAAACACATAAAAAGGGAAAATTAGAAGAAAATGATGTTGGCCTATTATTTTCAAAATGCCCACTAAATGTGCAGAAAGAGACATTTTCTCTGTCCCTCCTCAGTCTCTTTTATCAACACAACATAATCTATGTGTAACCCAACAAACAGTTTCATTGTTTCAAAGCTAGTGGCTTCCCTACTACTTTCTCATGTTGGATAAGAAAGAAAAAAAATCGCTCAGAACAAAATTTCATATGGAAATTTGAAAACTTCTTTCAGAAGCAGTAATGAATATCTATTTCTCTCTCTCTCAATAGAAAGTGAATATATGCCTTAAGATGTAAATAAACATTTCATTTCTTTAGTCCTTGAAATGACTTTTTAGTGTTATGCATTACAATTTTTACAAGTCCTTTTTCTAATTTTATAAAAAATGGATAAAAGCGCCATTAAAAATATTTCCCATATCCTCAATTTTGATGCACCTTTCAATGCACCTATGTGATTTTTCAATATCACAGCACAGGTAAACTCAGCTAATTACGTGCTTTGTATTATATACAGTATAGTTCATCACACATTGGTAGACAGAAAAGCCTGGACACCTTTCCAAAATATAAACGCAAAAAAAGCCTTTGGAGAACACACATATTTTTAAAACCCAAAACATGTTTATTTAGTTCCCACTTTTACTTCAAAGATAGAAATAAATAAGTCCTCATTTCCACCTGCAATTAAATGCAAAAGACGAACTTATTATATATGGTTCCACAATAGGTCTTCTATTTCAACGCCTGTGACTTTAAACAAGTATACTATTTCCCTTGCATCTCTTCATACATTTCTTGTTCATCTGGACAATTGCGTGTACCACTCCTCTCACTCCTACCCATATCTGTTAACCGCAGTCAGGCTAATGCAGTGTAGAATGTGCAAATGTGGTTGCATGCATTTCCAAATAATGTAATGCTGCCTCCCTTTTCATGGTGAAATAAGTGTAAATGGGACTCTTAAAATAAATCATTCCTTTGTCTTCCTAAGTAGAATACACTGAACATAATTTAAACTTTCCTTGATAATGAAGGTCATCATAACAAATGTCCTAATTGTGCTGTGCTCTATTCGAGTCGAGACCTCTGGAACTACTGAGCGCGTGGGCTGTGTGCTAACCTGTAGCGACTATCCAGTCAAGGCTGACAATCTTGCCTCCCAGGTGGCAGCTGGCGCTTCCCACTGCTATTAAGGCAGCCACCACCCCACATTCCACTGTGATAAGTTAGTTAAAAATGAATGCTATGTCAGGGGAAAGCAAATAAACTAAACGAGCAAACTTTCATTTACACATACTTCTAATTTAGTATACATAATCCCTGTGGAGCGTCCACACTGGTTGGAAATCAGAAGACAGGGTTCATGGCCCAACTCCACATAATTCCCAGCTTTGGGGACCTTAGGTAAGGCTGTTCCCCTCTTCCAACCTGAGGACCAAAATATGCATTTATCATCATTCCCTAAATAGTTTTAAACAAAGGAAACCACATGTAGTATCTACATTTTATCAAACAATCCCCTTAACTCACATGTTTACACTTGAGAGCACATCACCAGAGTGACAGGCATCTGGGACAACACATGACACAAAAACATGTGCTGAGTATGTTTGTGTATTTTACTGTTGTTTGTTTTCTAACCCGAAAGTGTGGGGGAGAGACTGTCCCATACTGAGGCTGCCGGCGGACGCACAAGTGGGGCCCGGGACAGAAGAGGGAGGTTCTTACTGCAACCACTTAGAGGCTGATGGGAACTGATGTTTATCTGAGATAAATCAGCACCCTTTCCCCTGCCTCCACTTCATGCTGGTTCCCGGAACCCGCTGCTGTCCTGACCTGGACAAGCACGTGATTTCCCATACCTGCTGGCATCCGCATACTAGTACTGTGACTACCCTCGCCCTCACCCCTTTTTACTCTATATAACCCTTTGGCACCTGCCAAGTGGGCGCAGGAATCTATTTTGCCTTGCAGCCGCCCTGGTCGTGTCTCCTAGGTTAAGTTTCCCTTCATAAACTCTATTAATTGCCAAGTGGCCAGTCTATTTCTTTGCCTTTTTTTTCTATCCTCCACTTTAGAGGTAGATTTTCTTTCTCTGGGCTTTTCCGGGGTTTGAGTATAACTAACAATTGGCAAGCCAGGCAGAAGACCAAAAAAAAAGCGGGGGGAGGGGGGGGACTTTGGGAAAAGGGCATCTGGAGGGGAAATCCCAGCTTGGACATATACATCCATGTGGGGTGGCCCCTATCCTCAATATATGTGTGAGTGCAGGGATGCCTCCAAACTGCCAGGTGATCTCAAACATCTGTGTCAAGGCAGGAAAAGTTATGGCCACAGCCATAGGCTGGTCCCTATTGTGGGTGGTTTGACTGGCCACTGACACCCAGCTAGAAGCCATGGTTAGAAAAGTAGGAGGAGAACTGAAACTAGAAAAAGACATGGGAATGTCTACACTCTCTTAGCTCGGGACGGCTGACAGAGGTGAGGGAGGAAAGGCCCTTTGAGCAGAGCACACTCTTCTATGGAAGCCATGAGGTCTCTGTGTACACCTGTTTGTATGTTCATGTGTGTCTATATACATGTGGTGTTTGTGTGGTACTTTCTACCTTCACGTGGTATTGCTGACTGGTAAAAGAGCTATGTTTAATTGGCTTAAAGGATTTAAGCACTAAATTAAGGAGTGAGTATTCTAAAATTGTCAGAAATACAGAAACCAACCTAAATGCTTTTCAGGATCAAGAGATTTGGGAAAATATATTAAAACTAGCTTATGTTTGGTAGTTTAATTAAAACACATACATCTTTACCTTTTGTTTTACCTAGGCTTCAAATTAATCAGCAAAAATAATTTAGAATGAAGGCTGATTTTATCTAAAGTCTCATCAAGTTTTGTGGGTAATCTAAACATAATTGTTAAGTCCCAATAAAATAAATAGATGTAAGTAGAATAAAAGGCATTTAGGTGACAGCTTTAGCAATAACTTCTCAATAGTTAAAGCTAAGCTTCTGCATTTGAAATACCCTGGATGACTTTCAGCAAAAGGCAGCAACAACAAAATCTATGAAGATTATGGCACATATGGATGAAGTCCACCCTGCTTCTGCAAAGATGACCCCTCATTGCCAGACTTCTGCTGTTCTGATGTCCTTGTAATACGGCAACAAGCTGCTCCTGAGTCAGGGAAATTAAGATGGGCAAACAAGGGTTGTCAATCAAATGAAGAGACAGGGCTATGGGAAACCCGACAGTCACTTGGTTCTTTCAGGCTCCCTGGAAAACGCCATGTCTCAGTATTTGCATTCCTTCATTCACTCTAGTGCCTTTAAGCAGGACTTATTTCAACTGCCACTCCATCTACCTTGATGGCAATTACCATCCAACCATCCACCGGATGCAGTTAGTGTTGTTCTCCATTATATCCTTGTTGTGTGTATATCTTCTGGATGGGTTGTAGTCTTTCCTTGCTGCAAGGCTGATGCCCTCACAGTGACAAAGAACTGTGAGAAAATGTGTTCCCACTTAGGTTTACCTTCCAGCTGCTCCTCCATGCTATTTGCCTCGCCCCACCATGTGCCCTGGGACGGTGGCTCTGGACCTGGCACTGTCTTCCTTCCCGACCCCTGTGAAATGGGCTCATATTGATGACCTAACGCTAACATGTGAAGATTTGCTTTGTGCAGAAAACTTTGCAGGCTTTCCTGAACCACCTACAACAAGGAGGACAGGCAGGGAATATGCAGAAAATTCCAGGTCCGGGCACTGCAGTAAAGTCCTTTAGAGTCGCATGAGACCTGCATTGTCACAAAGTACTAGCCTAATCTATCCCCTAAAAGTGTGGAAGAGAATTTTGTGGAATTCTGGGGGACTGGTAAACATTTATGTCCTACATAGCACAGTGCCTTCAACCACTATATTGTCTAGTTAAGTAGGGACATATGTGGGATTAGGGAGCCAAACAACAGGCTGCCTTTGAGAAGATAAAAGTACTGGTCAAATTAAAGTCCTTGGAGTGTCCCCGGCAGGGTTACCATCTGAATTAGATGTTTCAGTAACCCTGGAGGCATGGGCTGGGCATTCTGGCACAAACAGCAAAAGGTAAGAGTGTCCTTGGATTTGGTATCAGATATACCCCAATAGAAGAGCAATTACTGACAATGCATACAGTGCTCTTACCAAAGAGCGGGCAGTTACAATAAGAACTTCCCTTGCTGTTAAGGGTGGGCGGACAGACAACATGGTCCATGGAACTGGCTCTTCCATGGCTCAGACTCCCACACCCACGGAATGGCATGTTTACTGACAACAGAGTAGCACCGTCAAACAGTCCCCTGCCTTCAGAGAGGCAGCAATTATAAGCCTTGTTGAACCTACGGACCCTCCAAACGCTCCCATTCCTGTTCCTGAGTCAGCCCCGGCAATCTGCAAAGAAGGAATATGGGAAGTTCAAGCTGGAGCTTGGTAGGACTCTAGGCAGGATAATCCATCTACCTGGATGGCAGTTACCATCCAACCATCCACCAACACTACCTGGGTGGAAACAGGAACAATGGGCTGAATTAGGAGCTGTTTGGTTGGTAATCATGCATGAACCTTGACCGCTGATCCTATATACTGACAGGTGGGCCGTTTAAAGGGAGTGCCTTTATGGCACAATGACTATAAAGGGAAGGGTGGATAATTATGAACAAATCTTAATGGGGACAAGAGATTTGGACTCACAAGAACATGAGTCAGACCTTGTCTTCCATGCCCCTGCCTATAAGGCATCCACACCTTGGTAACCAGGAATCAGATGCCTTGGCAAAAATACACACTTTAGCGAGTGAGCCATCAGTTGGCACTACATTTGGGTGTACTGGAAGAGTAGGCATAGCAAATAAGCAGGGCTGCCTTTAAAAATACAGTGACCTGGTCCATACAGTTATTGAATGGAGGTTCCATCTCCTATATCAGTGATTTTCAACCTTTTTCATCTCATGGCACACATAAACTAATTACTACAATTCTGTGGCACACCAAAAAAATATATCTTTTTGTCAATCTGACAAAAAAAATAGGTATAATTTTGATTCATTCACACCAGATGGTCCAACAAACTATGATACAGAGCACCAGGCCCTATGGACCCCGGACCTGGGACAGTGTCTGCAATGGGATGTCCCAGGGTGAGTCAGATACTCCCCAGCCCTGTGTGGGGAGGAACTGCTGTCTCTGGTGGGATCCTGTTATTCTAATGCAATGAAGAGCCACGGAAGCACTACTGAAAGAGGGGAGAAGGTAGGAGTCCTGGTCTGGCATGTTCCTCCCCGTATTCACGTCCTCACGCCAGGAAGCACCACCTCCCCTCGCCCACATGAATGGTTTACACAGCCTGGTCAGCTTCCAAAGACTGCGGCCACGTTAACATCTAAAAATCAGGCCACAGTGTAATTCTCATAGAGGGAGAAGATCTCCCAGTTCAAGTCCCTATTAAATATTTTTCTTTCTGATCTTAGACTTCTGCTGTTCTGGTGGCATCCAGTTTGTCTTCCAACAGCCTAAAACATGCATCATATGTAAGTTCCCCTTAATAAACTCTATTAATTACCAGCCTGGAGTGGCCAATCTGTTTCTTTGGTCTTTCCCTGCCCTCCACTTAAGGGGGAAGTTTTCATTCTCAGAATTTTTCCCAGGGTCTGTGTGCACTAACATAAAGTCAGCTGTTCTCTTTTGCTACACAGTTAAATGCATGGGTTTATGCTTAATGCGGCCTGTGCTGTATTCTTATTGGTCTGACAGGAAGATGCGGTTGGGCGTTGCTTTGGCAGAAAGCCCAGCATCTGCTGATGGCAAAGGGAACAAAGCATGTGAGGGATATGAAGGTCTGCTGCTTCCATCCCCTCAGGCTGTGCCTCCCTTTGCACTTTGGTCCATCTTCCTCACTCACTGTAATGCATGCTATCTTGATGTACTATAGGGTATTTTTAAAATGACCTTAAATTTATTTTGGTATTAAGCAAGAAAATAAATTGAATATTGACTGGGGAAAAAAAAAAAAGCATGGTTCTGTTTATTGAGAAATCATTAGTAAAATCTAAGTGATGGAGAGAATTAAGGTTTGGGATTATCTGAGTCAAAGTTCAAGCCAGTGAGGTGCTTGGGATACTAGACACATCACTGAAGTGGGTGGTGGCTCAGACAGACAAGTTAGCCAGCCCAGACACGGGCCCTTCTAATATGTGCAACAAATGTTAGCTTTCCTTCCTCCTCTTGTGCTGGATGAGCAGAGAACCGTCAAGGAACTGACTGACCTCCAGCCGGTTCTAAAAGGCAATCCACTGTATATGTGAGAGCGGTGAAACACTTTGGCCGGAGGCCATGAGCCACGCTTCATGATGACAAGTAGGACTGTCAGTGCGGACAGGGAGCTTATCTCATCCCAAAGACTGAATGCAAATTTTTTTTTTCCTGTCTGTGGAGGTATCGCCCAAATATGAATATAGGATATGTTTAAGACTATCTTGGAAGGCATTTTACCATGGGCCAAAACAATTACCAGACAACTACTTAAATACTCAAAGTAAATATTTAAGGCTGCACCCTGAATAACATCATTTATGCAAACATCCAACAAGGATGACACCAGTATCAGCAATTTTTTAAAAAAATATTGAATTTTTATAGGGAGCAAGGGAGAGAGATAGAAAGTTAGAAACACTGATGAGAGAGAAACATTGATCAGCTGCCTCCTGCACACCCCCCATTGGGTATGTGCCCGCAACCAAGGTATATGCCCTTGACCGGAATCGAACCCGGGACCTTTCAGTCTGCAGGCCGACGCCCTATCCACTGAGCCAAACTGGCCAGGTCTAAAGAAATATTTACATCTAAATAAGATAGCATATAACATAGAGGAAAAGTTCAGTATTTACATTTCAATTTGCTTATCTGTCACCCAAAAGACAGATTTGGGGAAATTTATGTATTATTTCACAGAGCACAGAAGTATGGGTAACCAAGATTTTCATTCACAAATGTGGTTTAGTTGTAAACAAAGAACTATGAGAGAATGTTTTGTTGTTGTTGTTGTTGTTTTTCAGAAAGTAAAATGAGCCTGCTCTTTGAGGAGCTGCTGCATACACCACCTGAGAACATTTAGGAAGCTTAGCCACTCTCTTGTATTTCACAGACAATTCAAAGCATCCATATTCAAGTTGCAAAACAGACTTGGACCAGCCAGGATATCCCTGTGATAAACTATAGTTCCTGTTTGCTCACAGGAAATATCTTCCAGAAATAAACACATTCTCTAATTATATTTTATAAATGGAAGGACCATTTTGCTTTGAGCAAAAGTGTTCAAAGGAAAACTAGTTAGAATGCCTGTTATGTTTTGTTTTTAAATTACAGCCCCGGTCGGTGTTGCTCAGTTGGTTGGGCATCATCCCATGCACTTGAAAGGCTGCGGGTTTCATTCCCAGTAGGGAGCATGCAGGAGGCAGCCGATCAATGTTTTGCTCTCACATCAATGTTTCTCTCTCTCCCTCTCCCATCTTCTCTCCCTTAAAATCAATTAAAAATCTTTTTAAAAAAATTATAAGGTCCTTCAATACAGCTTCATTTACCAAAACAAGCAGGTTTTCCAGTTCTTGACACTAAACATGACAGACGCCAGTGTCTTGGCTGCAGCTGCTCTTAAACCCAGGTTCTCTAAGACGCCCTTTGCAGTTTATATCATAGAAGCAATTGTTCATCTGAAGTGTGACTAGAGGGTCTCAAGGGAGAGTAGGACTTACTATTGGCAGAGATCAAACGTTTATTTCTTAAATTGTATTTAATCCAGTATATGAACAACCTACATCTGCAAAAGTGAGCTCAATCCTAGCAACAGTTTTTCCGTCTCTTTAAAAATAAAAGTATATTTTAGTTTGTGCAGAGCTTTAAAACACTTGTATGTCCACTTCACTCGAGGATCAAATCAAGCGTGGTAAGTGGGTGTGCGGGCACGACTTTAACGCGTGAGGGAACTGAAAGTTTCTGAAGTGAGCTGACCCGGGTCACACAGTCTGGGAGACAGAAATAGACTGACAGTCTGCCACTTGTGCTCAGGGTTCTATTCCTGGTGCCGTCCTGTCTCTCAAAATAAAAGGCAGGAGGGGAACTCAAAAGAGAGTTCTAATCTATAACTTCCTGACAGTGCTCCGCTGGCGGCTAGGGTTCCAAAAGGGCAAATTCAGATATTGGCAAAAGGGAAGCGGTCCCCGGGCAATGTTCTCCAAACGGACCTGGCAGGTGCCTGAGTCAGCACCAGCTGGGCCGGTCAACATTCCCTCCTTGATCTGAATCCCCTCAGGTAAGTGCTTTGAAGCAAGCACCTTCCAATCTGGTTCTTATGCCTGCTCAAGTGTGAGAATCACTGCTCTGGGACATGAGAGCCTGGAGGGAAAGAACCAGGGAGGGAAAAAGGATTTACTCAGGTACAGAGACCATAGCAGATATCAGAGTGGTTATCCCACTGGACTGAACGCTCCGAGAGCAGGACTGTCTGTCCTGTCTATCATTTTGTTTCCAGCGCTTCTAACCATGCCTGCCACATGGAAGACAAGTAGACGTTGTTGGAGATAGTTGCAGATACTATAACTAGATGCCCTGTATTAATTTTTTTACCCCAAATGCTTCACATTTGGAAAATGCCCCGTGAATAATAGCTGACGAGAATCTTAAGATATTTGAGTGCTTAGCATGTGCCAAGCCTGCGATAAGTGCTTGGGGCGTATTATCTCACGTAACCCTCACATTTGTGAGGGGTGTGGTCAACTTACAAGTCTCATGTACGGATGAGGAAACTGAAGCTCTGAGAGCAGCAGTCACTTTTCTGAGCTGATAAGCAGCAGAACCAGGACTCAAACCCTTATTTCCCAGACCAGAGCCATGCCTCTCTCCCGATGTGAGCTTTTTTTTTACAAATGCACACAGGCACATCCTTCTGATACCAGACCGACATCACAGAATGTCCCTCTAACCCATCTATCGCACCAGCTCCTTGAGCAGTATCAATTCCAGGGGTTGGTGAAATGGAAAGCTTATAGTCAGAAACTGTGCTAAAATAAAACCCTATTACTCCCAACCTTGTTTTTCCTAATCCCATTCCTCTGGCTTTTAGTAAATCCATTAATTTTCTTTTCTCCATGGCTCTGTTGGATGTCCTAGAGCAGTGGTTCTCAAACTGCACTATGCATAAGAATCAAATTAGAGGGTGCTCGGTTCGTGCCATGCATACTCCCGAGTCCCAGAGCAACCATGAGAGCATTACTTATAAAAACAAACAAAAATAACCTATAAAATGTCACTTGAAAATGACTATATTTTTATTTTTAGGCTCTCCTACTGCTACTTCCAACAACCTACTAGGAAAAAAGGTATATTCAGCAATAATTCTGGAAACATTGTTCTATTCACCAAGGACAGAAACCCTGTGGGCATCTCAATATCACACAACACCAAGGAATAAAAGCCCTCAATTTCACTCTTCACAAAGCTGAGCATGTAACACACAGACCCGCCTGCCTGGCCTCTCTGTGCCAGTTTCCCCTAGACCTGGCTGCGGGTGCTTCCTGATGCCCACATGTAGTCTCAGCCCCACTTCCTACTCTGGGACTGACTCTGGCCCAAGAAAAGGGAGCCCGAGGAGCCCTCAAGTAGCTGCTCAACCGGTTGGTCGGATTCCCGCTGACTCCACGCTGACTTTGGACATATCCTCTGGACCTGGGTTGTCCAGGTCCCTGACCTAGAGCCTCGTTCTTCAATGTCTGCATTCTTCTCCTTCAGCCACCCAGCAGCTCTGCAGCTGAACTCCGAATTTGTTAGTAAGTAGGATCCCAAACCATTTCTTCATCCATTCTATCCTCATATGCTCTCTGCTTCCTCGGTGACAGATATCCTGCTCTCCTGATGCTGTCTCCTCTCACACCCAATGCACTGCTGCTCAACAGGAATACCCAATAACTTGCAAAGTTGTGCACATTAGAAAAGGACATGCCCTCTGTCTTCACATAGCGCCAAGACCACATTATCTTGGCACGGGCAGGGTTTCAGCCATAACTTTCCCCTTAGCCAGGTGCCCCTGTTCACAGCTCATCTCCACAACCTTACCAGGTGGCCCTGCTGACAGCCTGTGTCCATCCATCCCTGGGAGAGGCCCTTCTCCATTCAGGTCTCCACCATCCTCAGCTCACACTGACCTCTCCCCAAGACTGTCAGAATTTGGCCAACAGATCTTACATCCTGCCCTCCTTCCTCCTTGTATTTATTACTCAGTTTAAGACTAGTCTCTGCAATCACATGCCCATGGGAGCATTCGCTCCAGCTCTAGCTGTTCATTAATGTCTAGATTCTGGCCCAGCCCTATGGGTGCCCGAAGCCCCCCAGACCTAGCCATCTTCATACAGACAAGCCTTACAGAGACACAAAGGGCCCACCGTGACAGACGTAAAGGCCTCAGTTCTCCTCAACTCATTTACCACCTCTTCTAGTATAGTCCTTATTACCAATTGGATGATACAAATGTGTCCATGACCTCATTTCCATACCAAGGACCTCCACCCTCTGGTGTTGATGATCCTGTGAACAGTGGCACAGGTCACTAAGTGCTTCCGAAATGCCTAGCACCACACTAAGCCCTTCGCACACACAATGATGCAGCAGGGATACTACCCTCCCCCTGGGCTGAAGATGCTCAATTCCCAGAGCAGTGGCCAGAATTCAAACTCAGATCTGTCTGGGTTCTTTTTTTTTAATTGTACACTGTAGGAAATGATAATTACTATATTTTTAAACTATAGCATCATGAATTTAATATATTCACTTAATAACTTTTTAAAGTAAAGCAAGAGGATATGCATTAAATGTATGTATTTATTAAAATACACTTACTTAGACACATTATAATATGAAAAACTCTTCATTTCACAATTAAAGAGAATCAGTAGTGAATCGGTAGTCTAGTTGACAGGGTTTTGCTAGAAGGACCTAGAAATGCTCAATAGGGCATATATGAAGAATAAAATAGCATGTATAAAATTAAGTAATATGCGATATTACTGAAAAAGCTAAATTTAAATATGAGGTGTTGAGCTACTGCTATTTTATAAAAATTAAGGGGGAGAAATTCTGATATTGCTGAGTAAATTAATATAAAATTATAAGTTGATTTATGTGCACCTCCCCCACCAAAAAAAACCCTATTTGTATAATACCAACAAATTGAACCAACTGTACACATTCTAAGTGGTTTCTACATACATTGTTATTTTTCTTTCTGCAAGGCAGAAAAACATATATAATTAACTTATTTTTTCTCCTCTTCCCCCAATTCTGTTAATACCATGATAGGCAGCTAGTTTCTATACACATATACATATACCTTCTCTTTCAGTGTTTGAAGAAAGCCAGTACTTTTACTAGACTTTCATAGACAGATATGTCCATCTAATTAAAGCTACGCTGTCACTGTCAAAGCAGATGACTGAATCTTTCCCTGAAAGTTGGATGTGCTCACTGCAAAGAATACAAAAAAAAAGCAAGAGAAGAAAAATGATGTTTCAACAGAATTTTTTTTTTTTTTTAAGTAGCACAGCGGGACACACTCAAATCATTCAACTAATAGCATACTATTCTGGATGCTAAAAATAAAGTGAAGTTCCTGTTTTCAAGATTTCTCCCTTTAGATTCAGCTACACTGAAAATACACAAATAAGTTTTTTTTTTGTTTTTTTGTTTTGTTTGTTTTTTTAGAAAATTATCAATTTTATTTAGATTTTCACACAAAGAAGTTTTTAAGGGAACTTCTTTTGTTCCTACAGTTTCTTCATATTTTCTCCAAGAGGGGACATTGTCTCTATTTCCTTATATTAATTTCCCACTAATAAGATAGCCTCCAAGGAATATTAGGTATTCTTAACAAGTTAATGATTATGGCCATTTTTTTTTCAATTAAGTTTACTGAGATAAAAATTTTCTATAATAAAATTAACCACTTTTAAGTGTACAATCCGATGAGTTTTGACAAATGCATATGATCATGTAACAACCACCAAAATCATACTAAACGTTTCCATCAACCCCAAAAGTTCCTCTTTGTAGTCAGCTCCCTTCCCCAGTTCCTGTCTCTTGATCGGTTTATCACTGTGGTTTTTTGCTTTTTCTAAAAGTTCATATAAATGATCTTATTTCTGGCTTATTTCAATTAGTATAATTGGAAAAAATGTCTACGGTGTTGCTTCTACCAGGAATTCATTCCTTTTTATTGCTAAGGAATAGTCCATTGTGTGGCTATACCATAATTATCAATTCACCAGCTAATAGACATTTGTTTGTTTGTTTTTTCCAGTTTTTGGTTGCTGTAAATAAAGCTACATTGGCCATTTTAGCACAAGTCTTTTGGTGGGCATATGTCTTCATGGGTCATAGAGTAAATGTATGTTTAAGTTTATATGAGAATTTTAGATTGCATTCTGATGCCTATTTCTAAACAACAGATTTGCTTCAATCTCTCAGTTAAAAGGAAAAAGCCCCGACCTATAACAATTCAAATTATCGACATTATTGAAAACCACAAACCCCTGACAGAGGTAAGAAATGATCAATCTGTTAATATCTGTTGATATCTAGCCCTCATTATGCATGCATACTCTTCTACTTCAGGATATGGGGAACAGAGTTCAGTCTGGTGAGGGAGCCAAGTTACACTGTTTCAGACTGAGTATGATTATGTTGTGAGAAGAAAAGCTAAATATTGCAGACATTGCTACTCCAAGTTTGGTCCACTGACCAGCAACAGGGGCATCACCTGAGAGCTTGATAGACAAGACAATCTCAGCTCCACCCCTTCATCTGCTGAGTCAAACCTGCATTTTAAGGAGATCCCCCAGTGATGGGTGTGTTTGAGGACCTCCGCTGGAGTCCGAGGGGAAAGGAATGATGTGCCACTGAGAGGATCAGGGCTTCACCAGAAATAGTTTTTAGAAGAACTGGAAGATTGTTCTAAATGCCATGCTATCTTTTTTAAAAGTCCTTTGGGCTTGACCTTTTAAAATTTCCAATCAACTGAATTTTCTTGGAAGACACTAGTGAGACTCTCAGAAAAGTCACTTTCACCATGCAGGGGCTGTTTGAGTTTTCTCTGTAAATTCCCAATCATTTTCATTTCTGTGTTGTTTTCAGTCGTATCCTCCCATTTACGACCGGTATCGCTGTGACACTACTGGTTATTTTTGAGAGGAAACTCAGAGGTGGGCAACATGAGGCTTACAGTTGCTCATATGGAAACAATACTAATTAATAAGAATACAAGCATAATCTCTGTGCTTCAACTGTAGGCCTACTTTTGCCCATCCCTGTCTAGGGCCCCTCTCAGATTATGCCTGCAGGGCACGCTTCACTCTCTGCATCGCCTTCTGACTTGCCTAGAAGTGCCAGCCAAACCACCGGCCACACCTCGACACCAACATTTCCAACGACTGCTGTTCACCATGTGGACCCCAGAATTACAGATCGCAGAGCTGGAAAGACGGCAAGCACTCAGGCCATTTAAACCGAGTAAGGTCTTTCTTAAGTCACCATCGTCCAGAACAGGCAGCCAAGCTTTAGAAAGAAGTTAAACTTGCCAAAGGTTACCTCACTTAGAAGCAGCGGTGTCAGCGGCACAGGAGAACATTTTTCTGTGGATCCTCCTCCAGGGCGATGCCTGCCTCATCCTGGCTGCGCAATAACAACCCGCTAATTTGTGTTTCATGCCAGTCCTCTCTGAGCTCTGTGGTTTTCCATTCCTGAAGCACCTCCCTCGCCTGGCACTGCACGGCCTGGGTCTCACCCCTCCAGCGTCTCTGCCTGTGTTTCTAGGTCTCCTCTTCCTCCTCAGCACAACCTACAGGTGTCCTCAAGCTCTGATCATAACCCTGTTTCCCAAACCCACGTTCTCATTGCTTCTCAGCTACTAGCAATCATCTCTAATCTCTCCCCTTTAAGCCAGCCCGCACGCTGCACCTGGCAGAAGATTCAAAAAGCCCAGCTCTCACTGTGTTACCCGCCCCTTAGGAAAACCTTCCCTGGCTTTCACTTTTGCCAAATCAACATAAAATCCCTTAGCCTGGCACTGAAGACTTCTATAAGTTAGTATTTTCATCTTCTCATCTTCTTCTTTCAGTTTCTTCTTTGTAGGCAGCAGCATAATTAGGTGTTAAGGTTGCCCACCTGGCTATCAGCCTTCCTAGGTTTGAGTCTCAGCTCTCTACCTCTGTACAAACCTGAGAGGTTGCTTAACTACTTTATGCCTCGGTTTCCTCTCCTGTAAAATGGGAATAATCATGCTACCTAATAGGGCTATTTTAAGTAGTAAATATAAAGCACTTAGGTCAATGTTTGGTACATGGTAAGGACTTGTAATCTTGTTTTAATTCTTCTTTTAAAACTAAGCAAGTATTAGCTGCCCATACACCAAGCCCTCACTAAAAAAATTCCTTCATAACATCTGGGAAAGATCCTACAGAATTCATGGCATCATGTGAATAATAGCTTCCGAAAACTAAGCTGCCATTACAGTGCTAGCTTTCATTCTGCACATTCATTTCAACATTTCAAAGTATCTGTGATAGGAAGCCTTACTCATTTTCTTCTGAATATAAAATGAAAGGCGCTCAAGTTAGTAATAATTCACTCGCAAAACTTGTCTTAGAATTAGACTCTATTTCTGGCTATAGAAGCCACACCCTTTTATGTTTTTGTATAATAAAAATGCTCTGAATCTTAATACAAACAAATACCCCAGGTTTGTAATCAGCATATCTAATTGAAGCAAGAAATAAAATCAAGAACTCTACAAAAAATCTGACTTGGAGAATAGGTTTTATCTTTTGCTCTGATTTGGGTCCATTATAATGTTGAGAAGGATTCAAACATTGTGTTCTAGGCTCGGAAGCAAATCCCAGGGTGAGTGAGCAAGGTCTACCAAGGGAAGGAGAGCTGAGTGTTCCCTGGCACTGGACTAGAGAATGGGGGCAGAAGAATAACTACTGCCATGCATGGCAAGGAAAAGAGTGTAAATTTCTGAACACCATGTGACAGAGCTATTTGAGATGCTTTAGATGTATAATTATTTTAATCCTCAAAACCACCCTTTAAGAAAGGCACTAGTTGTCATCCCTACCATAGAGATGAAGACACTAAAACCAGAGAAGTTATAACGAACCTAAGAACACCCAAGAAGTAAGTGGCTGGGGTTTGACCCGGCACACACCAGAACCCATCTCTTCACCATGTTCCTACATAATAAAAGGCTAATATGCAAATAGAACGAACAGTGCAATGACCGGTCGCTATGATGCACACTGACCACCAGGAGGCATACGCTCAATGCAGGAGCTGCCCCCTGGTGGTCAGTGAGCTGTAGGAGCGCTGCTCAGCCAGAAGCACTGAGCCAGGCTCACAGCTGACAAGCGCAACGGCAGTGGCGGGAGCCTCTCCTGCCTCCGTGGCAGCGCTAAGGATGTCTGACTCCAGGGAGCAGGCCTAAGCCATCAGTTGGACATCCCTTGAGGGCTCCTGGACTGCAAGAGGGCGCAGGTGGGTGCAGGCCAGGCTGAAGGACCGCTCCCCCCTAGTTATGTTATAAAGATTCAAAATATTTCCATGTTCTTGATGCCAGGAGATGGAAAGGTTGACAGGAAAGGCAGTTCCACAAATCACCAAGATGATTTCAGCCCCAATTCCACTAAAGTAAGATGCTTCTGGCAGTGAGAAACCTGAAGACCCAGCCCTACCTCCATCCGGGTTCAGTCTTAAAAGTTCTGCAAGCCCAGTGGCTCGGGACACTGGGGAAGGGCTTTGAAACCACTCGTGAATAATTTCGGTTTGAATAATGAAGAGATCAAGAGAATCTCACAAACTAAATCCCAAAACCATTATAAATGCCCATATTCACCAGTACCACTAACACATCAAGTTCTCAGTCAATAAGTACCCTTCCTAAAAGGATTTCCAAATAAAACAGTAATGAAACAGATCTGCCAATAGGTTAACTGTTCTCTGATGAATCTTAGCAAACCAGAAAGACTGTATGGATTCCTGGATAAAACATCGAGCTAATTCCTGGTGGACATTTGAACTCGAGAGCTTTCTCAGAATGTTTGTAAGTTGAGGTTCCAGGAATACTAAGGAAAATATGCCTAAAAATCATATGAAGGTGCTTTAATGACTTTATTATTAATTGTAGTATTGAAAGATAGAAAATTCAAGATCATCCTATTGAGAAAACAAAGCACAGAGAGGGCAAGCATCTTGCCCAAAGACACACAGCTTGTTAACAGCAGTTTCTACAATAGTTGTGATTCATGTAACGTTACAGTTTCAACTTCAGAGTTTTCTTACTTTTTCACTTCCAGATGGGTTTAAAACATTCCCAAGGACATGAGAGCTAAGTTAACAGGTAGGCCTATACAAACCAGAGGGTAAAGTTTCCTGCTAAAGCTGGAAACACTGTCTCATTATATAAGGACATTGCCAGTGTCCAAACTTCCATCTAAAAAGTCTGAGCCAGCCCTGGCCGGTTTGGCTCAGTGGATGGATGGAGCGTCGGCCTGTGGACTGGGGGGCCCCGGGTTCAATTCCGGTCAGGAGCATGTGACTTGGTTGTGGGCACATCCCCAGTGGGGGGTGTGCAGGAGGCAGCTGATTGATGTTTCTATCTCATCGATGTTTCTGGCTCTCTGTCCCTCTCCCTTTCTCTCTGTGGAAAATCAATAAAATAAAAAATAAATAAATAAATAAAACGTCTGAGCCAGCGGCAGTGCTGCCTTTGCTTACCTGCACTTTTAAGGAATCCGTTTCCCACAGGCCTTCTGTTCCGTAAGGTGAAGAATGTGGTAGGGGTGCCAGAGCTTCAGGAGGCTGTCTGCCCAATCGCTGTACCACTAGAAATTATCCAAGACAAAGGTTGGGCTGCTCCTTCACTTGTGAGTACTGAAATGAAACACAAAGACGGCATGCTTCTAAGAATGGCTCGTTACCTGAGAACATTTTTCATCCATTAAAAACACTTTAATGAAGACTATTTTAGCAAACTCACTCCTGACCTGTCCCCAAAATACTTGACAGGATGATGAAATTGCCAAAAACAAAACAAAAAATCCAACAGCACACCCAGCAGCACCTATTACATTACTGCAGTTCATGGCTGGTTATCCACAGGATCCAGCTCCAGCTCCTTGAAAAAAATAACATGTCCAGCTCAATTAGCCCAAAGCAACCTGGTAATGAAAGAACCATCTGTCTTATTTTTCAGCTTCTCTCCACACATGCACACAGCTTCATTGTTACAAGCGGAGGTGAGAGAAGGAGCTGTTGCTCTGAAAACCCGCTGAAGAGAGGGGGAGGGAGGACAGCGGGGAGTTGAGGAGGAGGCTGAGGAGAGTAAAAACAGCAAGAAGAAAGGAGGGGAAGGAAAGCGTGAAGAAATTAGTAAAAACAGCAACTAGTTTAAGAATGTGCTGTGGCCGCTTTCTCAAAAAAAATATTTTCAAGAGAATCTTAAAATACTCCTGTCACAGCTTTTCTTACATTGTTTCAGCTTTTCTTACATAAGACTAACCCGATACAAAAACCAACAGCAACAAAAAAGCTGCAGCTCTGTACTTCCTGTTTAGTATACATTACTGCAGTTCATGGGTGGTTATCCACAGGATCCAGCTCCAGCTCCTTGAAAAAAATAACATGTCCAGCTCAATTAGCCCAAAGCAACCTGGTAATGAAAGAACCATCTGTCTTATTTTTCAGCTTCTCTCCACACATGCACACAGCTTCATTGTTACAAGCGGAGGTGAGAGAAGGAGCTGTTGCTCTGAAAACCCGCTGAAGAGAGGGGGAGGGAGGACAGCGGGGAGTTGAGGAGGAGGCTGAGGAGAGTAAAAACAGCAAGAAGAAAGGAGGGGAAGGAAAGCGTGAAGAAATTAGTAAAAACAGCAACTAGTTTAAGAATGTGCTGTGGCCGCTTTCTCAAAAAAAATATTTTCAAGAGAATCTTAAAATACTCCTGTCACAGCTTTTCTTACATTGTTTCAGCTTTTCTTACATAAGACTAACCCGATACAAAAACCAACAGCAACAAAAAAGCTGCAGCTCTGTACTTCCTGTTTAGTAGAAAATGTTATTTTTTTAAAAAAAAATTATTGATAAACAAATATGAAAACCTACAAAAATATGCCAAATACTTTATTTCAGAAGCCACTCATGAACTCTAATGTCCTACATGCGGAAATAGGAATGCTTTATTATGAAATTCATATAGTAACATGAAAAATGCTTAGATTCTACCAAGCAAGGGAAGAAACATTTTAAAATGCGAGTACTCTAAGGTTATTTCTACGTGTTCGATGCGTGTGCAGACACATTACTGAAAGCCGTTAGAGAACAATGAAACCAGGTGGTGCGCTGAGTTATGGCCTACAGATAATTTTTTCTTAAAAGTTTAAAATCTTAATCTAGAATTCAATTCTTAAGACTAAAATTCTTAAATATTAAAATGTATAGAGACAGGACATGCTTATTTTCATATATTCCTGCATGCCTTTCACGTCTGAAGTGCTAATTGGCACATTTACAAATTAGAAGGCAGGCGGTGGTGCTCCTCAGTGGCTATTATAATAGAAGTCTCCTCCATGAGACACAATTGCGAACTTAAAGAAACTATGGATAATAAGTTTGTGCCTCAGCAGCATTCTCCCTAAATGTATACGAGTAGACATACAGCTCCTGAGTTTCTGTCATCTTCTACTCACTAGTACTTATTACTGGGTGCAATCACAATATTGAAATTGGTAGGGCCCTTTAAGACTTTCTAGTCTACATAAGTGAGTAAAGAAGCCTTGATGTTATACCAGGAACAACTGGGGGAATGGGGATTTAGTTAGACCTGGAAAAGCTTAATCAAGGGAAGAAATAAGATGGCCCATTCTCGTGTTTAGATGGCCTGCCTGAAGAAGAGGCATTGGCCAGGCTCTGAGGTTGCCAGTGGTTAAGCCATGGCCAATGAATGTAACATTCAAGGAGTTAGGGTTGAGTTTGGTAAGGAAGAACCCGCTAATATTTAGGTTGCCTACAGATACTACATGCTGCATTGCTGGATAATGAGTCACTTGTTACTAAAGATATTCTGTTCTAAAAACCATTGGGGCTCTGGCTAGTGTGGCTCAGGTGGTTGGAGCATCATCCCCTGCAGTGGAAGGTTGCTGGCTCGATTCCCTGTCAGGGCACATACCTAGGTTGCGGATTCAATCCCCAGTTGGGGTGTGTACAGGAGGGAACCAATCAATGTTTCTCTCATAATCAATGTTTCTCTTTCTCCCTTCCCCCTCTCTAAAATCAGTAAAATATATCCTCAGGTAAGAATAAAAAAAAAAACACCTGGGGATTTACCAGTGCTTACTAAACATTAATGTTCATTGACATCACTTGAACATCTTGTTAAACTTCTGATTCTGGTCCTAGCCAGCTGCTCAGTGGTTAGAACAGCCACCCATGGTTGCATGTTTGATACCAGTCAAGGGCACGACCTCAGTTGCAGGCTTGATCCCCAGCCCTGGTCTGGGCGCATGCAGGAGGCAACCAATGGATATGTCTCTCTCACATCAATGTTTCTCTCTGTGTGTCTCTTCCACTCTCTTCCACTCCCTTTAAAAATCAATGGAAACTAATAATAAAAAAAAAAAAAAAAATTAAAAAAAAAAAAAAAATCAATGGAAAAAAAACCCACAAAACCTTGGGTGAGGATTAACAACAACAACAAAAAAATAATTAAAAAATTCTGATTCTGATTCAGTAGGTCTGGGCAGGGCCTGGGAACCTGCATTTCTAGCAAGCTCCCAGGTGACACCAGTGCTGTGGGTCAAGACTGTGGGTCTGTCAAAGATGCAGCTTGATTACAACCATTAGAATGTTATTAAAACCAATGTTTCCCAAAGTGTACAACGTCTTCTAACCACATGACTTCAAAAGTCCTCCTGATTATCCCTGGTTTCCGGGCAGGTGTTTAATAAATAAGTTAAGTGGTTATAAGCAGGGTTTTATGAGACCACACATTCAAATCTCCAAAAAAGATTGTTATCTTGGTATCCTGCAGTACCAACTAGGTCATACTTCTGAGCAATAACTAATTTTGCACAGTTCTAAGGAAGAGATGTTTTACCTCCTTTTTTTTTAAAAAAAATATGATGCTCTTACCCCAAGCTTGGCATATAAATAAGCATGTTCTGATGAATAAATGAATGAATGAATATATGCATTCAAAATGCACTTATTTATGATGTCAGTATACTACAGTTAACAGAGAAGTAGGATGGGAGGAAATGTGGCTACGAAGTAATTTTTCCCAGTGATCTGTGTTGTATAATCTCCAAAGGTGGGGAGGGAAAAGTCTCCCAAAGCTATAATTTGTAGAGTTCTTTATCAATGTAGAGGGTTGCATTATTTTTCTAACCCTGGAATTTCACCTCCCTAACACCCCTCTGAGTCATAAAAATTCCTTTAATGTGTAGAATCCCCCCATTTCCTGCTTGCTCATGTTTTTGCTCTGCTCTCCCACTTAGTTAATAAATTTGGGCTTGCAATCAGTTCAAAATCCCATGTAATATCTTTCCTGGATAAATATGCTAATATCTGAACACAAAGCTCTTCCTTCAGGTTTTAAAGCATGTTTAGGTTTCTCTCACAGAGAAAATAAACCCACAACTACAGGGAACTAGTTTCCTGCCTTTGCTCCAACTCTGAAGGCCCCCTTCTCACTGGGTTTACTGTTTTAGTTTGCTTAAAAGTTAGAGCGTTGTCCCAATACGCCAAAGTTGTGGGGTCGATCCCAGTCAGGGCACATACAAGAATCAACCAAAGAATGCATGGCTTGGTGGAGCGACAAATTGTTTCTCTTCCTCTCCCTCTCTAAAGTTAAAAATTAATAAAATATGAATTTTTAAAGTTGTAACATTCTATCGGACTTACAAAAGCCCCTTTTCAAACCACTGATTACATCAGTTTATTCTGATTGAGTCTAGCTTATTCTGCTTCCTGGGAAATATCATCTTCTGTTAGTTAGTTCCTCTTTTGCTATTTTTAAAAGAAAAAAGAGTGAGTTAAGTGGAGAGCAAAAAATCAGTTAAACGAATCAAACCTTAGGATTAAAGTGCTGGACATTTTCCTGCTTTCCACAGCAAATATGTGGTAAACTTATACTACTATCCATCGTTAGATGAGCCTCTAAACCTCTAACATTACACATATGATGTAAATCTTCACTTGTGGTATCTTATAATTTATTATTGCAAATAAGCCAATACATGCGATGTATGTTTTCTTTGATGAAATTATATAATCCTAGATTTATTTCCTAATTCACTAGTAGGTTAATGCTTTAGTCAAAGTACATTAAGTCAAATTCATTTCCTGAAAATATTAATTCTGAAAGTTTTCACCTTCTGCAGTAATTTTGTTCATTTAGTCAAAAAATAATTTCCCAATGCCTACTCTGAGCCAAAGAGTGTTCTAGATACTGAAGATACAGTAGTGAAGAAGAAAAATACTTTACAATCCAGGAGAGAGGCAGAAATGAACTGGTAGTTCACAAGTAACTTTTACAGGACAATTACGGTTTGAGTAGGAACGGACCCAGGTGGGGAAGACCAGAGAGAATTCTCAGAAAATTCCTCCGAGAAAGATTTGGCCAGGTGAGACGAGGGCGGAAATAAAAGACAACCCAGGCAGAAGAAACAGCATCAGCAAAGACTCCGCCGTGAAAATGAAAACAGTAGACTACAAGATGGGAGGCTGCCCACAGAAAATAACAGCTAATCTCTGAGCACAGCTACTGCATGCACGGACTCATCTGATCCTCACAACAGCACTGAGACAGGCACTGTTGTTCTCATTCTTCGGGTAAGGAACTGAGGCTTAGATGTGTTGACTTGTCCAAGATCTCAGAGCTAGAACATGTCAGGCCAGGATCTGCTGCTGGGGTCTCTGTTCTTAACCTATAAGCGATGATAGCTTCCCAAGAGCCAAGTCAGCGGGGAGGTTTCCTTGTGTTCAGATTCACTGCGTCAACTTTCATTTTTCACAGACTAACATCATTTGCTATAGATGCATTAGAATAGCTTCAGTCTCAGCCTTGATAAGTGTATGGCTCCTACTTGGAACTTATTGCCTGAGGAAATATTACATGAAATTTTTTATCATGAAAATGTTAATAGAAGTCCAAAATGTCAATATATCAAACGTCCATGAACCCCCAAACCAAAATAAATGTATATTTTCACGGATTTTTTTCAAATGTACATTCAGGTTCCCCTCCCTACTCCTGTTACTTTTCTCCCAGAGGCAGCCACTATCATGAATTCAGTAGATAGTCCACTTTTTATTCACACACAGGTACAAACACACATTCATAAGATTATATGGCATACAATATTGTCTTCTGTGATGTTTAATATTTACATAACAAATATGTAATATTCTGAAGTTTGTTTTCTGCTCTCACTTGGTGTTCAGGTCCATCCATACTGATGAATAAAGGTCTAGTTCATACTTTTTGAGTTCTGCACTCTATTAACCAAATATACCTCAACGCTAACCATTCCCTGCTGGTAGACATTTAGCTTGTTTTCAGAGAACTGCTTATCTGAATGTCATTTTGGAGCCCAATTACTTTTTTCTAATCTACCAAAGCCAGTTTATAAATTGCTAGAAATAGTTTCAAAGAGAAATTTCATTTTTAAATAGAGAGGATTTTTCCTAAAACAAACACCTTTAATAATGGAAGTCATATAAAATACCTAGATATTTGAAATACTATAAATCACTGAAAGGGGAAAATAAATTTCTAGTTAAGGTAAACCTATAATAATCATTTTGAAACAAAATATACTGAAAAGAAAGTAGATGCAGAAAATAGCCTTCTTACAACTGCTTTCTCTTCCTGATAACCACATTGACTGGGCAAAAACTTGAGTGTTTGAGCAAGTAGATAAACTAAAGGCTCCCCTGGAATGCGTTCTTTTGTGTTCTGGCCAGAAAAATAACCCAGGCCACAACCCCACAGGAAGATCGCCAATTTCTTTTTTAGAATCAAGGGGTTGGGAGGTGCCTACTATAGTATATGCCAGAGTCAATATTTGCTAAGGCAGACAATTAACCAAAGCAATATAATGCTAGTCTTTGATCTTGAAATGATCACTCCTTTAAACCATTTGACTATATACAATGTTCTTTTTCATTAATGAGAGTGTTTAACTCAAAGAAATCATAACAAGGTTTATTATCTAGTGTAAATTAAAGTCAAGTGTACAAATATGTGAAGACCCATATGGAATTCCTATACCTCTTTAACATTATTTCCTATAAAATAAAATAAAAAGAGTCTGAGGGAACTTCAAAAGACAGCTGTTTTAAATATGGATAACTGTTTACTAACAGCTGCGTTCTTCATACTCTAAAACTTCTAGTCTAGAAAATACCAAAGGAAATTCAAATAGGGCCATTTTCTCTTTGGAGGGAGAGAGAAGTCTCTTCTCCTTTCCAAAGAAGGGTACAGCATCCCCAAGGAGGTAAACTTTTTAAAAAAATCTGGGTTTCCAATGAAACCCAGCATACTGGGATTCACAATGAAAGCATACTGTTTGGCCCATTTTAAAAAATCACTAGCCGAATGTTTCAGCACATTCCATAGGCAAGCCAAAAAGATATCACTGCTTCTAGGTCCCTGGCCTCAGCCCACGAAATCCTCCCGGGCTTAGGAAACACCCCCCTCCCCCCAGGCTTCAAGAGGCAGTTGTGAACTCAAATGAAGTTTATCTGCCCAATAATTCAGTGAAATTGCTGGCCAAGAAGGTGGAGCCACACCATCATCCATTTATCCATCTGTCCATCCACCCATCTATTCAATACAGACATTTATTACTCATTCTTCTCATGGCCCAAGACCTCAGGGTGCAAGGACTGTCTGAGCTGAGAGCACAGGTGTACAAAAGGCAAACCTATATAGCCACATATTTAAACACAGACAATAAAGTGGGGTAAGGGCCTGGGGATAAGTGGAAGGGAGAGGAGAGGGGTCTTCTGTAATACTTTAAACAATAAAGATTAAAAAAATAAATAAACCCAACCTTTTGCCTCAATCTAACCTCTAAACTGCAGCTTCAAAGTACACTGTTTATTATTTTTCAATTACATAATAGGTCTATTTTACAGAATACAGAATAGAAAATATGCAGGTTTTTTGTATTTCTCCCTCAAAGGGCAAAATATAAATATTAATAGATTGCATAAACCACAGAAACTAGAAGTTGAAAGAGGGTTAGCAAGAAAATAAGAAACGACAAGTAGACCCGCAACAAAAACTAGGATTATTTAAAACTTTGAAAAGTCCCACATTTGTGATTTTTTTTTAATGTTCCGAAGACTTTCCCAGAGCGACGAGCATTGAGCAAAGGCTTCTGAAGTGAAAGGAAGGGGTGACTGAGGAGTGCACGTCCGTCCACTCTGCAATCGAGCCAGGCTGTGGACATGTGAGGCGAAGGGGAAGAAACTGTGCCAAGAGCATTTTAGGACAAAAGCTACTAGCGAGTCCCTAGGTCCCGAAGGAAGGACAGAAAAGACGAGCATAGGAAGTGGCCTGGGTCAATGGAGTAACCATGGGAACATCGCAACAGTCTGGTCCTTGTGGTTCCCCAACACCAGCAACTCAGCCCAGAAAAAAAAAATAGATAGGTTGTAAGGCAGCCTAAAGCCAGTCCTTCGCTGGGGAAAGGACTCGGCCATCGGCCACGCTCCACAGAGCTCCTTATTACTAACCCTGATTGTGCTGCCTTTTGATCGGCTTTCTTATTGTCTCAGTTGAGAACTGGCCTTTGAGATGCCTAAATACAGCAGAATGAAACCTTGATTTACAACACGCCCAACTATTTAAAAGTAGGTATTTCAATTTTTAAAAGAAAGTTGGATTGCTTTTCCTATTAAAGATGATTCTGATCCAGAGGAACTGGGGAGAACTACACGGAGGAGTGGCCCCAGTCTGGGTCTGGGAGGATGGGCAAGAACGGTGCTGCAGACACCCAAACAGGCAATAATGGGGACCCACAGGAAGCAGATTTTCAAGGTCTGTTCTGGGGCAGTCAGGAAACGAAACTGGCTGCATCTGAAATGGCAATGGTGCCTCTGTCTCCCTATAGGGCACATCACAGACATGGAGCGACCAGGGGCAGGAGCGGGCACTCTAAGCCAGTCCAGACAGGAACAGCTTGGACAGGGACGGCCAGGGCAACGCCAGGAGCAAGGGACAGGTGTGCTCTGGGGGAAGCAAGACTGGGGGACCAGGACACCAGGCCCACCGCAGACCCTCTGTGTTCATCTCCCAGGGCTACGAGAACAAAGCGCCACAAATGGGGGGTGGGGGAGGGCTGACAACAAAAGTGTATCGTCTCCCTATACACTTGTCAAGCAATGCACTGTCTTTGGAGACTAACGCTCCCAAGGCGTTGGCAGGGCCGTGCTCCCTCTGAAACCTGTGGGAGAGAGCCCGTCTTCGGCTCTTTCAAGCTTCCGGTGGTTTGCTGCCACTCCTTGGTGTTCCTTGGCTTGTGGATGCATCACTCCAATCCTCCGTCTTCACATAGTGATCTCCCGAGTCTGTCTTCACATGGATGCTTCTCATATGGGCACTGGTTACATGGGGCTAGGGGCCCACCCTACTCCAGCAGGACCTCATCTTAACTAATTCCATATGCAACGAGCCTATTTCCAAATGAGGTCACATACTGGGACGGGGAGTTAGGACTTCCACATGTCTTATGAGAGGCTTCTGTGCTATTCTATGGCGTCTTCTTTATTTCTTTACTCTGCCCTTCATTAGCATTTTCAGACGCAGCCAGTTTCGTTTTCTGATGGCCCTGGAGTAGACCTTGAAAATCTGCTTCCTGTGGGTTCCCATTATTGCCTGTTTGGGTGTCTGCAGCACCGTTCTTGCCCATCCTCCCAGACCCAGACTGGGGCCACCCCTCCGTGTAGTTCTCCCCAGTTCCTCTGCATCAGAATCATCTTTATTAGGAAAAGCAATCCAACTTTTGAAAAATGAAATACCTCCTTTCAAATGGTTTGGCGTGTTGTAAATAACACCAGTAACACCCTCCCTGGGCTGCCCGGTCCTCGCCCTCCGCCAGAAGGCCTCCAATGCTCTGGAGCCACTCCGAATACCTGGCTGCTGATTCGACTTAAAGAGACACAGAGAAAAGTGACGCTCTGGTGGAAGTCCGAATAGTGGCTACCTCTGAGGAGGGGCGCTGTGACTGGGTGGGCTCCCAGGGGGCAGATAATGTTCTAATTCCCCATCTGGAGGCAGCTGACGTGGGTATGTTCACTGGGAGGAAATGTACGAACTACACATACGGTCTGTGGACTCCTCTGTATGTCTCATGCTCCTATACACATTGTACTTTCAAGAAAAACATTAGGGACTATGAGCTGCCTAAGAAATAGGGGTCTTGGCAGCCGAGGTAGACCCTCGGAGAGGGCATGACCTGGGAGGGGCCACAACCAAAGAGTTAGCTGCCCAGCCCTGCTGGCTCACGAAATGCCAGAATGGTTCATTTCTAATGAGAAAGCTGTAAGTGCCAAGGAGTCTATACCTTTGAACTGGTAGATTGGCAACGTCTATAGGCAAATTCACGGGTGATCATTGAACAGTCGTTTGATAACCACAGACCCATATTAAGGTCACTTTCTACCCTCAGCAGTGCTGCAAACATGCTAAGACACTTCTTGCTTTGTCCTGTGTTCTGGCCTCCTGGCAGCCCTCTCCCGCACGTTCCATTTTCAGGCTAATTACAGTTCAAGTGAGTTTGAGTGTTTTTTTTGTTTTGTTTTTTCTTTTACATCTAATTCGTCTCTGGAAATTTTAAGCTTTGGTGGTTAGGATGTTTTAGATCCTACTGCTTAATTTCTTAGCAAGAGAAGTCAACTCAAAAAATGGAATTAAAGTATACTGGACACCACTCAGACCTAGTAGAAAACATATTTTGAAGTTAAGACACATAATATTTTCTAGAATTAAATGTAATTCAGATCTTTAACAGCTGTTGCATAAACCCTATTGATATAATGTATTAAAAACCGAGTTTTGCCTTAAAAATGAGAGAGGAGAGGGGAAGGAAGTCAGAACTTCATATCAGAACAAAGAAAAAATCAAATATTGATAAAAATTTGACATATAAGTTGTCAAGCACACAATTATAGAAAATGGAGCATTTAGCTTTCTGTTCTATAAAATGTGTTAGGGAGACACTGAGAAGGCCAGGAATTCACAGTGGTCCCCTTGCCTGTTCTCCTTGAGTGTCTGTCCTGCTGACACCCATCTCTACTCTCAAATCTCAGAGCGACGCCCTACTTCAGAGTCTCAAATGATATTTAGTATTTCTATGTTTTAGACACTTGGGTTATTAAAAATGAGTGCTATAACATCAATTATGCATTACCATAACTAATGTTTTCATCATTTTTTATGAAAACAGCAAATGGAAGAGATATAGTCCATGCCACATGTAAATCAAGTCTAGCTTCAGAAGCAATTTGCAGAATTTGCTTTTTATAAATTGTCTATATAGACCTACATCCTACAAGGCGCATATTTGGCCTCAGGGAGATGTAAACACATAGGCCACAGATGTCTGAGTCTGACCGAGCAGACTCCTACATTCTCTCCTGCATCAGCTCCTAAAAGGCTCGACTTAGAATGTTACGCTCTAAGAGCACCAAACTTCGAGTAGTTCTCAGTCACACCTTCATGCCTCAGTGCCTTTGATTATGCTACCTGAAATGCTCCCTTCCCCCCTCTCACCGCCCAGCCTCCCCACTCCCTGCCATAAAATAAAATCATCTGTTGGGATTTAGCTCTTCAAGGAGGACTACTCTTTCTATCTCCACTTAACATTTGGATACGGATAGAGGAGTATCTCAGGATAAAAGCACACATAAAGCTGTTTCAACAATAGGGATAATCCTAAATTATAATTTTTAAACTACTGCAAAACATAAACTAAAATAAATCAAGTTTTTTAATGGACATCTGAGTAGAGTATTTTTTTGCTTCTTCACTGCATCCCTCCACTGTGTGCCCACGATCTCTATATTATAAACATAGGGATTTATACTTCTAGATCCTTGTGCCTGGCACAAGATAGGTGCTCACGTATTTGTTGCTGTTCACTGAAGAATAATTTTTAAAAATACAACAACATGAACAAATTAGTAGAGTCTAAAATGAAGTTAGGTGCTAAAGGGAAATAGATTTGAAAAAAATTAGAGCTAGATAAGATCAAACAGAAAGCCATTCTGCAGAAAGTTCATTTTTAATATTTAAGGAAAAATATGGTTATAATAATAGAGTTATAATAATAATAATGGCAAGTAACATTTATTAAATGTTTGATATTTAGCAAAGCCTATGCTGAACTATTTATATGTGTTTACTGTTTTTATTTTTATTTTTTTATTGACTTCAGAGAGAGGAAGGGAGAGAGAGAGAGAAAGAGAATGAGGGGGGAATATCAATGATGAGGGGCTGTCATCCATCGGCTGATTCCTGCATGTCCACCACTGGGGATCGAGCCCCAAACCCAGACATGTGCCTGGTTCATGAGTCAATGCTCAACCACTGAGCCACACCAGCCAGGCTCTATTTTTATTTTTAATAGAGCAGTTTGGTCTCTTCAATTCCCCTGAGAGGGAAACCACATTCTAAAAATATTTTCTTATTGCTTTAGAGAAAGAGGAAGGGAGTGGGAGAGAGAGAGAGAAGGAAAAAAAATCAATGTGAAAGAAACATCGATCGCCTGCCTCCTGCCCAGCCCCTACCAAAGATCAGGCCTGAAACCTGGGCCTGAGCCCTGACCAGGAACCAAACTGGCAAACTTTCAGTGCAGGGGAGACACCCAACCAACTGAACCACACCAGCCAAGGAAATACGTGTTTACTTTGTTATTATTGTAATAAGTGTAATGAGGCACTATCTCAGATTTATAGGAAAGATAAGCAGTGCTCAGCAGTTAGGCAACTTGTTCATAATCATGCCATTATTAAGCCATAAAACTAGGAAATTCATAGTGGTTATAATCTGGCTTGGATGAGGGAGTGTGGAATGGAAGGAAAAGGTACTAAGTGTCAAAAGAACATCCCAAGCTGCCCTACGTGGGTAGCTCAGTTGGTTAGAGCCCCATCCCAGTACCCCAAGGTTATGGCCCTGGTTAGGAAACATACAAGAATCAACCAACGATGCACAAATAAGTGGAACAACAAATAAATGTTCTCTCTCTCTCTCTCTCTCTCTCTATCTGTC
>NW_006294766.1:323446-323755 GCF_000327345.1 Myotis davidii
GGGTGGCGGGGGAGATATTCTTTGGATTTTTTAGCAGAAAAAATATTTCCCTAATGAAAACCACATTTGAGGGATGTTGTTATAAAAGGTGCATGGGCAGGAATATTGAGCTTAGGTAGAAGATTTTTATAAAAACATAGTGACATTATTTTATGGTTAAAGCAGAAGAGCCCTGGCCACCAAATCTGTAAAAACAGGTGTGTGTGTGCGCGTGTGTGCGTGTGTGTGTGTGTGTGTGTGTGTGTGTGTGTGTGTGTTTGCTATAGATGGGCCAGATTTGTCCTCCAAGAAACTCAGTGTCTGGAAAAC
>NW_006294766.1:323848-332073 GCF_000327345.1 Myotis davidii
GTCAAAAAAAAAATATATGCTCTCTCTCTCTCTCTCTCTCTCTCTCTCTCTCTCTCTCTCCCCTCATCAATTGATCAATAAATAAATTAATTAAAAACAAACACCCCCAGCTAAACCATTGAAAGGCTTGCAGTGACCAAAGGCTCAGGTGGGAGAGTAAAAAGAAAGTCAGCAACGTGAAATGGCAGAAAAAAACATCAAAAAAAGAGCCCTGGCCACCAAATATGTAAAAACAGGTGTGTGTGTGCGCGTGTGTGCGTGTGTGTGTGTGTGTGTGTGTGTGTGTGTGTGTGTGTTTGCTATAGATGGGCCAGATTTGTCCTCCAAGAAACTCAGTGTCTGGAAAACATTTATAGGTACTTAATGATCAGAAAGTACACACATCTCCTAACATCTTGCTTATGAAAACCCTGATTATTTCTAACTTATTTGTAGCGTAGCTGGGATCTAAAAAGAGTGATTAACTAACTTATTTTGACATTTCCCTAAAATATTCTATTGGAAATATTTAGGCCAGCACCATAGAAGGTGCCACTTTTTTTTGTTTGCTTTTTAATAAGACTTTATGTGAGTCAAACTGACAAGCTATGCCAGGGAACAAGATATTGAATGCTCCAGAATGTGCTGCTTATATTAAAATAATAAAATAACACAAATAAAGTAACAATAATATAGCATAAAAATAAACTACATGAACCCTCATACACTGCTGGTGGGAATGCAGACTGGTGCAGCCATTGTGGAGAACAGTATGGCATTTCCTCAAAAATCTAAACATGGAATTTACATTTGACCCAGTAATCCCACTTCTGGGACTATATCCCAAGAAAACAGAAACACCAATCAGAAAGAATATATGCACCCCTAAGTTCATAGAAGCACAATTTACAATAGCTAAGGTTTGGAAACCGCATAAGTGCCCATCAGCAGATGAGTGGATCAGAAAACTGTGGTACATCTACAAATGGAATACTACGCTGCTGTAACAAAGAAGGAACTCCTACCATTTGCAACAGCATGGATGGAACTGGAGAGCATTATGCTAAGTGAAATAAGTCAGTTGGAGAAAGAGAAATATCACAAGATCTCACTCATTTGTGGAATATAATGAACAACATAAACTGATTAACTAAAATAAATCCAGAGACATAGAAGCATTGAACAAACTGTCGAACCTCGGAGGGAAGGCAGGAGAGGGTGGGAAGTGGGGGGAAAGAGATCAACCAAAGGACTTGTATGCATGCATATAAGCCTAACCAAAGGACACAGACAATAGGGGGATGGGGACATGTGCTGGGGGCGGGGGGAGGAAGGGGAAGCCACAGGGGAGAGATCAATGGGGGGAAAAGGAGACACATGTAATACTTTCAACAATAAAGAATTTAAATTTTAAAAATTAAATTAACTACTTTTATTCAAACCTGTGCACCCCTTTAGCAAGAGTTCTTCATGCATTAAATGATGGAGGAGGCAGAGATAAGGGAATATGCACATTTTCTATGCTCAGTAGAGCCAAAGAATAAAAAGAGATTAGACATTTCTTTTCAAATTCCTTGACTCCTTTTTATGGTTAATATAAAGTTCACACAAATATAGATAATGTAATATAATATGTAATAATGTTCCTATATAAGTAAAAGTCTAATATGCAAATCGACCAAATGGCAGAAGAACCAGTTGCTATGATGCACACTGACCACCAGGGGGCAGATGCTCAACTCAGGAGCTGCCCCCTGGTGGTCAGTGTGCTCCCACAGGAGGAGCCCTGCTCAGCCAGAAGCTAGGCTCATGGCTGGCGGGCGCAGAGGCAGTGGTGGGAGCCTCTCCTGCTTCTGTGGCAGCAGTAAGGATGTCAGTCTGACATCCCCCAAGGGCTCCCAGACTGTGAAGACTGTAAGAGGGCGCAAGTGGAGCTGAGGGACACCCCTCCCCATGTGCACGAATTTCATGCGCTGGGCCTCTGATAATATAATAATTTCCAAATATCCACCATATTTTGACAGCAGTGTCCCTTATCTCACAAAGATCATTTACAAGAGCATTCCTTTAACTTTTAGAATCTATCAAAATAAAAGTAAATTAGCCCTAGCCAGTCTGGCTCAATGGATAGAGCGCCAGCCTGCATACCAAAAGGTCCTGGGTACAGTTCCTTGGTTCCCGTCAAGGGCACATACCTTGGTGGCAGGCTCCTCCCCCGTCAGGACTCTACTCTGGGCTCACACAGAAGACAAGCAATCTTTCTCTCTTCCACTCTCCCTAAAAATCAATGGAAACATATCCATGGGTGAGGATTAACCAAAACAATTTTAAATTAATTGCTGTGACTGAAAAGCAGTTAAAAATCCATTCAGACTCTAGTTAAATCCCTTCATTGCTCTTGCCTAACTGCAACTGAATAACCCATTCTCCAATTTTTAAATGCAATTTTATGACATTGTATTGTTTCTATTATATTATAATTATTATACATTACATTATCTAAATTTTATATTAAACATAAAAAGAAGTTACAAATTTTTAAAAAAATCTCTAATCCCTTTTTATTATTTGGTTCTGAGCACAGACAATGTACATATTCCCTTATCGCTGCCTCCCCTACCCCTTAATGCACCAAGGACTCTTGCTAAGGGGTGGACGGATTTGAATAAATGCATTTAATTTAGTATTATTTCATGTATTACATTTTATATTATTTTATATTTTATTTGATTGTGTAATTTTATTCTTTTAATAAAAGCAGCACCTTCTATGGTGCTGGCCTAAATATTTCCAATAGAATACTTCCTAAGAAGAAAACCCCATCAAACAGTGGGCTGATAACCTCTCTAAGGACTCAAATCAGATAGGGCTGGGGGGGCGAGGGGGGAGATGGGCAAGAAAAAACAAATCTAAGAGGCACAGCCTTTACATATTTAGGATTTTAAAGATATGAATACAGAATATCTCTATTAACCAAGAGGATGCCTCCTGGAGACATTGTTCTTCCTCAGAAACATTGTCACCAGGAGCCTCCCCAAGAGCCTGCAGCCGGCCCCCGTCTCGTGCCACCACCTCTCAGTTCCCTCAGCAGGCCCGGGCTTCTCCCCACTCCTCCCGGCTCTCCTAATCTTGCTGAGAAGAGCTTTTTACCTCAGGGCATGTTTGCATCTCCAACTAGGCTAAATGATACCCATTAGAACCAATAATAATAATAAGTGTTGGCTCTGGAGCAAAGCGAATCTCTGCCTACTCAAGGGCATGAAATTGTGTGCGTAAAGATGGTTGGGCGCTATTAAAGAGGGGATGATTTTGCTATTCACATTCTTGGCACACTTATTTCCTCCGTAATGTAACCACAAACCTGACTAACCCAACTCAAATGATCATAAATTACAAATTATGAAAATGAATTGAAAGTTTACTGTAAATGAAAACAAATTTGAGTATCCATCTGACGACATTTTCAGACCAGTTTCTTACTTGTCAGCATTAATACACTATAATATTTTCAAAAAGAAAAACTTTTCAAAAGCAGAAGTATTTTAATTAATATATACACATCCACAGGGATGAATTCACCTTTCATCTCTTTTCTCCAGTGGTAAAGTTTTCGGGATGAAAACCTGATCATTTTAACAGTTATAAAGATGATCATAGTACTTATAAAGATGTTATAACTGTGCTAATATATTAAGATTGTGAGTTAATCCATGGACATTGAATGAGTCATTTGGCAAATGTCTGCTCAATCTATAATGTTCTGGACAATGCACCAGATACAGGGGACACAAGGGTAATAAGACGAGACAGAATCACTGCCCTTTCAAATAGAAATGTGTTCCAGAGTTTATGCCACTACATCAATCGGTAGGAAACAGACACAAAAGCTGAAGGTGTGTTGTTGTTATATACAGGGTGGGGCAAAATAGGTTGGCAGTTGTGAGTACCTGAAGTATAGAGCTTACGCTTGTATTATTATTAAGTATTGCATTATTTTCCAAATGAACAACTGTAAACCTACTTTTGCCCCACCCAGTATAGTAGTGATGATAAGTATGTAATCAAGGAACAGAGCATCTGGCTAAAGAATCTCAAAAACAATTTTATCTCTAAAGAGTGTATCAAGGTTCCCAGAGATTAATATACTAGTGATGATGAACTATTCTGGAATCAAAGGATAACTGATAAAATACTGGGGTAATCTCTTCATTTCTGATAAACCAGCACTATTAGGATTTATTGACATGGACATAAACTTTCATGGTTTAAGAGCTACTGTATGACTGCCAAGATCCTCTACAAAGACCAATGGAAATGAAATTCCACAGGCCTAGCACGTTCCCATGTGAAATATTATGAGTCCTGCCATGGCCACTGAAACTGTACTCTAAAAAGGCCATGGACCTCCCATAACCCACTGCACAGAGGGCAGCCTGGGAGAGGGAGTGGGAGTTCAGGAAAAGGCAAGACTTTTGGATTATTTAGAGTATCGCTTCTTGCAACAATCATTGTCTTGCAAAATATATCAACTGTGATAGAGGGTTTTACGTATGAAGATGACACTGAATATATGGATTTGTTTCAGAGGACAAGAGGAACACTGTGGAGGGTCCCCTGAGACCTGCCTGCTTCTCTCTGTGGCTATGCCAGTGCCCTAGGAGGGAAGGAAAGAGAAAGAGAAACAGGAAAGCACACTGCCCACTAGGTAAAGACTGAGTTAGTCTCTAATTAAAAATGCCCAGCGTCATCCCATTCTAATTAAAACACAATTCAAACTCCTTTCTAAGACTTGAAGGCTTCACATAAGCTGTCTCCTACCTACCTCACGGACTGCATCTCCGCCTCCCTCCCACTTTTTCACTCTTCTTCATCTAGTTCTTCAAACACTCCGAATTCATTCATGCCTCTGGCACTTTGCAGTTGCTGTTCCCTCTGCTAGAATGCTCTTCCTTCTGCTCTTTACTGGACTGGTTCCTTCTCACCATTCACATCTCAGCAAATATCACCTCCTCAGAGAAGCTTTCTGATTGCCCTAAAGTAGCTGCCCCAACCCCTTTCTAGTACGCCCTGTGCTGTATGGTCTTCATAACACTCATTCTCTCAGAAAGGTGCTTTTTCACTTATTTGCATCTTGTTTAATGGCTCCGTTAAACAAGTCTATAAGAGCAGAGGCTTTGTTTTGTTCAACAATGCACAGCCTAACCCCACCACCAGCACCTAGAACATCTGTGACATGGTGGATACTCAGTAAACTGTTTGAATCTCAAGTGCCACCTTATGGATGATCATACAGAAAGTCACCCAGGATCCACTGGAAAACCACTTTCTGCCCCCTTGGCAGGCCCACCTCCCAGCACAGTGACTGTGACCCCCAGCCATACCGACTCCACACCTGCTTCTGCAACCCAGGGAAGGCGAGAGCCACCCTGCTTCCCTCCGGAGACTCCCCAGCTTGCTTGCCATCTCCTTATCTGGAGGCCTTATTCTCCTCATCTCTTGCAGATCTTCCCACCGTGGGAAAGCATTGTTTAAAGAACCCTTCAAAGACCACCATTACATGCTACTGAATAAAATGATGCCATCTGCACACTGAATCTGAGGTATAAGGGGGAAAAGAGAGAACAGGTAAGAAGAGAACCTTTTCACTCAGTTTTCCAGTGTTTAGGACAAGGTTGGCTGCTCTCCTTCCCTTTGTTCTCAGTGGTCCAGGAGGAGGAACGTGCCTGGCTAGGTTCAGAAGGCTGTGGCAGTAAACAGTAGGCTGGTGATCCCCCCTGGATACGCTCTCCAAAAAAAAAGATATATGAACAAGGGAAAGCGACTCAGATCCTACTGCTCCTTACTCCTTTTAGACTCATAACCTCACTCCAGAATCTCATCCCTTCCTATCCCAGTAGCACGGCAGCCAAGATCCTGACCAAGCCAAGACACTACTGATTCCCATGATGAGGAACTGTGCTTCTGACACCCTGATATGAAACCAAAAAGGCAGTTCCTACCGAAACCCTGTGAGGTCTAATGCACACATTCTATTCCACACATCAAGCTTGCTCCAAATCGAATACATTCTTATGTTTAATCCATAAGGATTTACTTGGAAATTGTGCTGTTATCCACTGTAGTTGGGGTTCACAACTACAGGAGAGGTTCCTGTTATCTGTGAGGGTGAGGATGTAGCCCTGGGGAGAATTCTTCCAAACAAGAAGAATAAATAGGCACCTCAGTGAAACTGTATCCAGAATGAAAAGATCTTTTGGAACACACCCCATTGGAGATGACATATACTCCTGAATTTGTCCTGACAGAGCACACCTAAGTGGCATGTCAAAAAGGCAGGGAAGACAGAAGACACCTAATTGATGAAAGTCCGAAGCTGTCGGAGGAAAGGCGAAGTATGCAGACCACCAATGGAAGAAGCCCTGCCTAAGATGTAATGAAGAAGTACGTGTTGATCAAGGGGTAGAGAAGTTGAATGTGTAAGGCAAAGGAGAAAGATATGCACACAGAATGAAAGAATTTGTGAGCAATGAAGCCCATGGAGGCTTCTGGACTGGTACAGGGCACAGGTGAAGCAAACCTTCATGGGATCTATTCTAAGTCACTTAACCTCGGGCAGTCTCGGGTTTTTAACTATAAAATGGGACTAAGCATTCCTGTCTTATAGTGTTGTTGGGAAGATTTGATAAAATAGCTTATGTGAACACACTGGGGATCACAGTGGGTGCCACGGGAGTTTCGTGCTTTCTTCGCCTCCTTGATAAGTACAGCCTGGAATGCGTGTTAAACAGATCTCTGGTCCCAGCCTTGGGTGGAATTGATTTCCGTGGAAGTCAAATGGTAATCTGTATGGTTAGCAAATGAAGCTTATCAGAGAAATTTGGGAAACAGCATATGTCAATTCTCCCCCACAATGTTCCACATGCCGTGGAATACAGATCTCCAACAGAAGAAAACGGCTGCCACTAAGAATTCAGTGGTTCTCAACCTTCTGGTCCTTTAAATACAGTTCCTCGTGTTGTGACCCAACCATAAAATTATTTTCGTTGCTACTTCATAACTGTAATGTTGCTACTGTTATGAATCGTAATGTAAAAAAAAGTTTTTTTATTTTGGTTCTATATAGTATTTTTGATGCTGGTTATGAAAATAGTTTGTAATTATTTTTTCTTCCCATTTTTGTGGTTAAGAATAGTATTTCCTCAGAAAGTTTCTAGATGAAATTATTTAGAATGGTATGTATGTAGCTGGGTTTTGAAGGTAAAGTTTTTAGACGAGTATACTCGTCGACGACTGAAAAAAGAACATTTTGTGAAAACGTGTATACACGTTTCTGCCGGGGAAGGGGTTAATGATATGTCTCATAATGGCATTATTCTGCTAATACCGTCCCTTTCTGAGCCTCAAAGGTTGTTTCTTGTTTGTTTGTTTTTATTGATTTGGGGTATAAGAACCAATTGAATATTTCTCCAAAATCTGAAACACAGTCCAGAGAGCAGTTTCACTTTATTGAGCCATTATAAGGCAGCGGTGCAATCTGGGACTGTGACCAGAAGGTCACATATCCAGGCCTGCGTCCACCGGAGACCTGGAGGTCAGTGTGGACATGAGGCCTTGGGGCGCCACAGCTCCCCACCTGGCTGCCTCCTCACAGCGCAGGGACCTTCCTCTCAGCACCGGCGACTTCCTTAGGAGCCGCGGCGCGCGTGGCTGCTGACACCCGGGCATTCACGTTACTGTTCTCATGCCCACTCCCACCCAGTTTGTAAATACTGCCTTTGAACAGCAAACACCAGACCTCCCGCTCCCAGCCACTCTCTCTGCCCTTTCTACTGAAGACCATAAAGGAAGGAACACTGGGTGGGTTTGTTTTTAGTTTCTGGAAATCAGCTGATAGAATTTATCGTTAAAGGCAAAATAACAGCACACAAGGACCGGGGCTGAGATCTCGGCCTCCAAGTGGCAAGTTATTGCTCCCTTATCTTGAGAACTAAGGGCTGCCTGCGGGAACCCTGCAGTTGTCCTACCGCCACCCGCTCCCCGAAACTGCCTCGGAGCTCGCTTTGTTAGGTCTAGTTCTGTTGTGGCGGGAAGAAGGGTGTCTCGGAATGTTTTTTTAAGGTTAAAGACCAGAACCTTGCACTCGCTCCTGCTCCTATACAGACAGACCTTCTACAAAAGAACAACAGTGAGCGAGGGACCCATCACCCCTCGAGTGCCCCAGCTCCCCTGAAATTAGAAATAGGGCC
>NW_006294766.1:332126-332361 GCF_000327345.1 Myotis davidii
CCCCCGCCGGCCTCCCCGCGCCCCGACCCCCTAAACCCAAAATTGGGGGGCGGGGGGAAAGAACACTGGCCACTCTCCAGAGCTTGGAGGGAGCGCAGAGGAGCAGTCGGCTCAGCGTGCCCCCACCCCCGACCCTCCGCTTCAGAGGCTGTAAAACGTGGGGATCTGGGCAGCCCAGATCCAGGCCACCCCGACCAGCACCCCTGACCCCCTTCACCCCGCAACGCAAACCCAC
>NW_006294766.1:332709-346611 GCF_000327345.1 Myotis davidii
CCAAGTTCGCAGAGGAAGGTGCAATGCGGTGAGGGAGGCTGTGGGGCTCCGGGCCACGGGGAGAGCCCCTACCTTTTGGGCTGGGCGACACCCGCCGCGCGCCCTCGCAGGGCGTTTCGCACGGGAAAATCACCGCGGAGGGAAGGCCGGGCAGCGGTGGGTGGCTTCAGGACAGGGCAAGAGGCTCAAGTTGCACAGCCAAGAGGACACTCCCATACCGCCCCGGTTTGTTTGGAAAACTGCCCAGGAGAAGGAGAGGGGCAGCCCGGTACCCCCACCCCCTTCCCCGCGGCTGGCAGGCGGCAGAAGTAAACACATTTGCTGGGCTCTAGCGGAGATTCTGTGACACTGGGCGGAGCGGGCGTCCCTAGCCGATAGGGACGGTGTTCAGGGAGCTCTAGAATTCATGGGCTCCACTCTTCAAGGGCAAATCTGTTGGTGCTTTTTATCTTTCGGAGATGTTCTTTTAGGGAGAAGGACGAAGTTAGGGGCGTGCATTTTCACAAGTAGCTCTCCCTTGAGAAAAGCCTCTAACGTCCTCGTCCTCGGATTGCTGTGAATACTTTTTAAATTTCAGTGTGTGAGATAACTCATTGTCTAACAGCATTCAATTAATAACTCCAGCCTTTGGACACTGAGCATCACAATCACATGCTATCAAATGACTCCGGAGAGAAGAGGCACGGACAGGGGTGTGATTCAAAGCGGGCGCTGTGCCATGCACTGAAACCAAGTCCTTCTGCGTGTTCACAGCAGTCCTAGGAGGCAGCACTTGTTATTTTCCTAGTTTTAGTTAAAAACCAACCAAACAAAAGAACACTCCCCCCCCCAAAAAAAAATAAACACAAAACTGAGAGAGTTCAGAAAATCCCTCCTAGACCTTTTCCTGTCTTGAAGTTGCCTTTGAAGTAACACACACAGATATTGTCGTCTTCAAGGTGGCTCCGGAGACATCAGGGTGGTGAAAAACGTTTAGGAAAGTTGTACTTCTGGGTTAGTTTTTCTTGAGGCTACTTTGCTCTTTTAGCTTCGCCTGAATTCCTTAGTATCCTTCTCTTGTCGGTGATCTTCAGAGTAAAGTACCGCGGAGCAGGAGCAACTTCCCTGCAGCTCCGGAGGCGCTCGGAGAAGTCGCCTGGTCTCTGGGCCCCAGCGCGGAGGGCTGCGCGCTGGCTGGCGGGCGTGGGGCCTTTGGGCGGCACTGTGCCCTTCCCTGCTGCCAGGCCTGGGACTCAGCTACGTATTTGCATATGTAAATAACCATCCTGTTGATTTCACCAGAGGAATTATGAGTGCATGAAAAAGGAGTTCAGGTTTCCCAGCAAGCTTATTTGAAACTTTATAAATGATAGTATCTCCATATTCTACTGGTCCTATCCTGGCTTCACAGGTGTTAGTAGCCTAGTCTCAGGAGCCATATTTACTCTCCTTCTAGGCGCTGGAAGGGTGGTGGGAGGGGGGGACTGGGGATCAGTAAGTCCTCAGCACGTGAATGTGTAAAAAGCTCTTTGGTGGAAGCCATAATTAAGACAAATAAAAGAAAATAATTGCAGCATATTATTTAAGATGGTTAATATCCAGAATATATAAAGGATTCCTATAGACCAGTTTTTAAAAAATGACAATCCATTTAAAAATAAGACCCTAGGCCAGTGGTCAGCAAACCATGGCTCGCGAGCCCCATGCGGCTCTTTGCCCCTTTGAGTATGGCTCTTCCACAAAATACCACATGTGGGTGCGCACAGACAGTGCGATTGAAACTTCGTGGCCCATGCGCAGAAGTCGGTTTTCGGAAAGGAGATAGACAAAACCAGTGTGGATGGGAGAGTTGGAAGGGATCGACCTCAGCGAATGTACCTCAATCAGATTAAAGACATTTTTAGCAAAGGCCAGCTTAGGAGCACCCTAATGAAGTTAATAACAATGTACCTACCTATATAGTTTAAGTTTAAAAAATTTGGCTCTCAAAAGAAATTTCAATCGTTGTACTGTTGATATTTGGCTCTGTTGACTAATGAGTTTGCCGACCACTGCCTAGGCTATAAAGCAAGCAATTCACAAAAGAAATACAAATAGTCCACAAATGTGCACAAAGATTTTAGTGTCTTTTTATAACACTATTTAGGGAAATGTAAACAATGATGAGAAATCAGATGGACAAAAACTAAAAAGGCTAATGAGATTAATGAGTTTTGTCGAAGGTATCAAGGAAACTATTGAAGGAAGTGTAAAGTGGTACTTCCTTTTTAGAGAACCATTTGGTGATTGCTATCATATTTACAAGGTACTTTTGGGTTTGAATTTCAGAACCCTAATTAAGTTTCCTTAACTTTCTTCCTTTGAAGACAGTTTGACCTCATGCTGACAAGCAAGGTAAGAAAGAGGACAGGGAAGGAAAAGACAGGAACTCTCTCAGCAACTCCCTGCACAGAACACACGCACGCACGCGCGCACACACACACACACACACACACACACGCACGCACGCACACGCACACAATGACAAAGGTCTTCCTCAGGAGCTGGGGAAGGGGGCAGTCTATGAAACTGCCCTGTCTTGGAGCAGCTTGCTCATTCTCTCATTCAGTCGTGAGAGGAGTTAGAAGGCTGGACCCCTGTCCCAGCTCGTGGGTCCAGGAGAGAAGGGAGAAGTCCCACTCTCCCCTTCTGTCTGTGGAGATGCTCTTCTAATTTCTACTCCAGGACTGTGACGGACAATTCCATCAAAGCATTACAGATGACTTTATTCAGCCTATTTCTGTAAGTTCCACGTTAGCTAACATCTTTGTCCCCCTAGGTGGTTTCCAGGGAGAGAGAGCTATACTATTTCACTTCATGGGAGTGTGTTTTGGAGGATAGATCTCTAAAAGTGAGTTGCTGGGTAAAGCATATGTGAACCTACACTCCAATAATTTCCTAATTTACTTTTCATGTTCAGAAATTCACACTTTTAAAGAAAACTCTTTCCACGGCACTCCTGACGCAGTGCAAGGCGGAGTCACCAGAGTGAGCTGTGAGTGGTACAAAAGCTTCCCTACATCTTCCAAACTCCAGTCTGCTATGAATGCATGTATCCTTCACGCCACCAGTTTGATTTTCTAGGACTCCATCCTGTAGAAATAATTACACATAAACACAAAAATAGATATAGGGATGGTCACAGCAGCATTGCTTTTGGGGGAGGAACAAACTGTCCTCTACCCTCAAGGTTCTTCTGGCTGGTCTAATAGCCAAATAGACATGAGACAGATGAGCAAGAGAAAATAACCAAATTTAATGTATACATATGTATGGGAACCCCATGTACACGAGAGAGTCAAAAACCCCACCTGCAGGAAAGGTTCAGAGATACAAAGGGAACATCAGTATGTAAGACATCCTGAGCTAGGGATGAGGTAAGGTACCTCAGGAGTTTTGGCCACTGTAGCTCAGTTGGTTGGGCATTGTCCCGTGCACCAAAAGGTCTCTGGTTCAATTCCTGGTCAGGGAACATGCCTGGGTTGCGGAGATTCCCGGTGAAGGAGGCAGCTGCTTGATATTTCTCTCCTTCTCCTTTCCTTTCTTTCTAAAATCAATAAAAACATATTTTTAAAAAGAAGAAGAGCAGAACTTTAGTAAATAGAAGTTTGCCCTGCCCTATAGCTAGGTTAAAAAAAGTTATATCTGATAATCTCTTATGGCCTCTAGTTGAAATTCTTCTAGGTAGTAGGGGGTAGGGAGGAGTTGAATTCTCTCTTGAGCCTTCTGCTAAAAGTTGCCCTTAGCTCAATACATTCTGCATACAGAGGCACATCTTAGGGTGACTCATTCTGAACCCCCACACTTGTAATTCTTAAAAACAAAAAAAACAGTGCCCAGGAATACAGTGACTGATAAGATTATCCTACTATTGAATACAGCTATTATAAATGTACATATACATATATTGGGATGATAGCTACTGTATATTGGTTTTAGAAGGTCTACATTTAGGAAGTATTTCCTGTGTGATTCATTTAGATCAAGCAGAAAAATAAAGAACCACTTATGTGTGTGGATGTTTTTGTGAAAACATAGGAAAAGGTTCTGAAGGCTACACACCAAAATGTTGACAGATATTTCTTCTACAGAGTGAAATTATAGGGGCAGAGAGGGAGTGAGGGAGGATTTTTGCTTTTTAAGTATTTCCAATAACTTGAGCTTTTTATAGTGTACATGAATAACTTTTTAAGTTGTTTTTTTTTTTAAGATGTGTTTGGGAAAAGAAAATAAAAAAACCCAAAATGAAAACGCACCGGTGTTTTGGCAAAAGTTTGAACTCTAACTTGGTGATTCCCTATCTGCATGCTCATCATCCTACATAATGCATTTTTTTCCAGTCAAGAGAGATCAAGATAGAAATACCAGGTGAAGACAAAACAAACTAAAACCCTTACAGCAACATTGAAAGAATAACAAAAAAATCTACATGAATTTTGTCTTTATTCTGGAATGGGGAAAAACTCAGTGGGAAAGAAGCTTGAAGAAAAAGGTAAAACATTTTACTTCATAAGAGTTTGGAGCTTCTAAATGACAAAACAGACCAAGAAATAAAAAGACGAGCTGGAAAAAAATATTTGCAACACATGGCAAATGTTTAATTTTCATATTATACCAAGAGCTCTTTGGGGGAAATAATATAGAATGTAATAGAAAAATAGGCCAACTACATGGACAAGGAGCTCTCTGAAGAGAAAAATAATATAAACATTATTTAATTAAACAAATATGTATGCCTACTCTGTTTTAGGCACTGTTCTAAGTATATATGCAGCAGTAAAGGAAGAAAACAGATAATAATTCTTGCCCCCATGGAATTTTCATTCTAGTGAATTTGATGAGTCTTGACTAATCAGATTTAAAGTTATGTATAACTTGCACTTATTGGTAAAAAATTGTGATTATTAAAACTAATTGTGGCCCTGGCCAGGTGGCTCAGTTGGTTAAACAGTGGTCGGCAAATTGCGGCTCGCGAGCCACATGTGGCTCTTTGGCCCCTTGAGTGTGGCTCTTCCTAAGCCTTAGGAGTACCCTAATTAAGTTAATAACAATGTACCTACCTATACAGTTAAAAAAATTTGGCTCTCAAAAGAAATTTCAATCGTTATACTGTTGATATTTGGCTCTGTTGACTAATGAGTTTGCCGATCACTGGTAGAGTATCATCTCCATATGTGAAGGTTGTGGGTTTGATCCCCAGTTAGGAACATACAATAATGCATAAAAGTGGAACAACATATCTCTCTAAAAATAAAAATTTTAAACTCATTGTAGAGATGCAGGTACTTTCCTGTGCTGTTGATGGGAGTACAGATTGATGCAGCATTTTTGGAGGATATTTTAGCAAAAGCCATTACAACTTTAAACATTTATATACTTTGATGCAGAAATACTTCAAAAAGAAACTTCTGTAAAAATTTCATTGCACAATTATACAAAGTTGTATATAAGAACTGCCATTTAGATATTGCTTATAATTTAAATGTAATCCAGTAAGGGGTTGGAATTACAGGATACATGAATACTATAGAATTCTGGTTAGTTCTATACCTAATGACTTGGAATGATGTCCAACATACTACTAAATTAAGCAGAATGTTGCAAAACAGGTTGCCTAGTAATCCTGTTACTGTTACATATAAAAAAATAATAGAAACAATAATGATAGTTATAAGGAAGCTTACATTAGCACACAGACTGTATCTGAAGGAACACACACAGCTGTGAACATTAGCCACCTCTAGAGGATGCACTCTGGGGAGACTGCAAATTATACATTTCTGGATGTTTTATTTCCACAAAAAGCACCTACTTATTTGTAACTGTAAAAGAGACAGAATTTTCAAAACATTCTAGGTTTTTGGACTTTTCACATGGATTGCTCAGAGATATACCAAATTGAGTCTGTTGGGGAGTTTGAGGTCAATGAGTTTCCTGAGAAGGCATGACCAAAGCTACGTTGTAAAGGGCTAGTTGTGCACCATTTTTGGCAGAACTTGATATAGTGACAGTGGTTTTGGTTTCTACTGTTCTCAACCTCAGAATTAAAGGAAATCCCCCACTGCCAAACTTCACATCACCAATGTATATTTTCGAGAGAGGGACTTGTTGAGTGAAGAGACACTGGGATACAAACTTGGTTCTGGAGAGTCCACCAGGATCCACTGCTGGTGCATACCTAGGAACCTCTCCCTTCCTTTTGCCATTATACCTGAAGATAACCAGAGGGGCACCAAGAGAATAGGGGAAAAGAAAGGCAATGCGGAGGCCACTAGATACACTTAAATGTGAGCTCATAGTTATTACTAGAGGCCTGATGCATGAAATTCATGCAAAGGTAGGCTTCCTTCCCCCAGCTGCCAGCACCGGCTTCCCTCCGGCTGCTGGCACCCAGGACCCAGGCTTCCTCTGGCCTGGCCTGGCGCTGCTCACATCTGCCCCACTTCCCCCTCAATTGATTGCCCTGCCAGCTGGTGGCCTGGGCCTCTCTCTGTGGGAGGATTGTGGGCGGTGGCAGGGCCTCCCAACCAATCACATCATACCCACCTTGGCTGGCCTGGCGCCAGTGCATGTCATAACATGGTCGTCTGGAAGGTCATCTAGACAGTCATTATGATGTTTCAGTCATTTGGTCAATTTGCATATTATGCTTTTATTATTATAGATTAGAGACCTGGTGCCCAGCCTGCACTCTGCAGGATCTCTGTGGGATCGAGCCTAAACTGGCAGTCAGACATCCTTCTCACAATCCGGGACCGCTGGCTCCTAACTCCTCATCTGCCTGCCTGATCACCCCTAACCACTCTGCCTGCCTGCCTGATTGTCCCTTACTGCTTGCTTGGGGGTGGAAACAGCCCAACAAGGGGCCATGGTAGTTCTGGTCTTTCTGCCTGCCTCTGCCTGATCACCCCTACCCACCTGCCTGCATGCCTGATCGCCCCTAACCGCCTCTGCCTTAGCCCCCACTATGGCAGCTTTGTCCAGAAGGACATCTGGAAAGATGTCCGGAAGGTCATTTGGCTGTCCAGTCTAATTAGCATATTATGCTTTTATTATTATAGACTAGAGGCCTGGTGCATGAATTCATGCACAGGTGGGGTCCCTCGGGGTGGTCTGCGGAGATCGGGCCTCAGCTCATGCCCCCAGCCTTGCAGCCCCAGCTTGCGCCACCAGCCTCACAGCCCCACAGCCCCACCTGGCACACGGCCTTGGCCTGGTGCCACCCCCTCACCTGCTCCACCATCCCCCCTCTGGGATGATCCATTAGGGCTGGGCCCTCTGCCTGGTTTCCTCAGTGCCTGGAAGCTGGGCAGTGGTCCTGCCTCCCGCCACCACCCTGGCTGCTGTCCACGGGAGGTGCACCTGCAATGCCACCTGCTGCCAGTGTGGCATTGCCAAAACCCACCATGTTTCACGCTGCTTCTTGGTGATCAGCACATGTCATAGCGAGCGGTCGAACTCCCAGTCTCCTGGTTGAAGGACCGCCTGAGGGGACAATTTGCATATTAGGCTTTTATTATATAGGATACTCTTGCCAGATGCTAATTGATTTTATAGAGATTATATTTATTACACACAGCACCCCTATGAGCTAAATATCATTATCCCCATTTTCCATACGAGGAATTAAAGACTCAGGGAAATTGCATAATTTGTCCAAGGGCCTAGAACTATTGTATGTCAATGCTGGGATTAGAACCCAGATTACACTCCAAAGCCCTGTTTTCACACCAGACCATGATGCCTTCATCTCATTCAAGAGATGAAGGATGTGAGAAAATCAATGAGTATTATTGCTAGGGTGTGACTTTTTGGGAAAACAAAACCATGATAAATTGAATGGGAATTCTTTGAAAGCTTAAGTTAGCCTTTTGTACATGGGTACCAAGCTCGTGACTGGGATGGAATTGCAGTCAATTCTAGCCCCCATTGTTCCCATTCTGTTCCCCAAAACCAGAATGTTTTCTCCAGGGATATGTATAATGTGGATTCCTGAAACATTTCTTCAGCACCCCAGTTACCACTTCTCCTCCCCGTTTCAGCTCTCTCTTTACACCTGAACTCACTTGGGGGATAGATGCCATTTTTAAGGAAATGATAGCCTCAGAAGCAGTGAAATGGCTTCAGGGTCAATACAGAGAAGACATCGTCAGCAGCCCCCCAAAAGCATGCAAACTCAGGACTTCACTTCTTCATTTCTTTTTTTTTTAATATATTTTATTGATTTTTTACAGAGAGGAAGGGAGAGAGATAGAGAGTTAGAAACATCGATGAGAGCGAAACATCGACCAGCTGCCTCCTGCACATATCCTACTGGGGATGTGCCCACAACCCAGGTACATGCCGTTGACCGGAATCGAACCTGGGACCTTTCAGTCCGCAGGCTCTATCCACTGAGCCTAACCGGTTTCGGCCACTTCTTCATTTCTATTCCTCATGACGAAGAGTTTATTATACCACAGGACACCGTGAATGCAAGAGAGCCAGTAAAGAGCTATAGATACAGGAAGCACTTACGAATAGCTGAAGTAGAAATAAAATGGAGAGTTAAAGCTGACGAATGTTCCCCAGTGATTCAAACTAGTAATCTGTTTTACTATAATTTTTGTTTTTATAATACCCTTTTGTAACCTTTTAATTAATTAATTTATATTTTGTAGTCAGAAGGCCATATTGGCAGCAGATTTTCCAAATCTTGCACATAACTTTTAATTATTGCAAGTGTATTAACCACATGACAATATACTAACCATCCAAGCAGCTATCCGCAGTGCTTCAAAGGTGGTAAATACTGATAACTTTTGTTTTTATCATCAGTTTAGTATTATTCTGTAAAATTGAGGTCTTTCTGAATCCCTGCCTACGGGACTAAAGAGAAGCAAGTATGATTTTGTTTTTGCTTGGAGAGCGGGAGGGGAGTAGGTAGGATTTAACTGTATGCCTCTGTGGCTATCACATGACAAATTAATTTAACCAAGACTTGGGATTCACAAAATTTTGTGTAACTTTTAAGAGTTTCATTGGATATAGATTAAAAAGCTTAATAGCATTGACTTTCCTGGGCCCTGAGAAATGAGTCCTGCCACTGAGAATCTAATTTCTCATACATTCTAATCCACAGGCTGGAAAACAATAAAACTCCAATACTAAATATTTGGAAGTTGTCCTTAACGTTTACTTAATTCCAAGATGATCCATAAATTCATTTGTACATTGCTTTCAAAAATGTGCAAACCCTTTACAGTTCAGTCCCCCCCCCACCACACACACAGACACACACACACACACACACACACACACACACAAACACACATACACTATATCTGAGATCTCTCAGGCATTCACTCACCACTTCCATAGAGGGACTTGGGAGTCTTCTATTTCTAGCTCTGCCTACTTTCTGAAATCTCAGTCTTTTTTTGCAATGGCAATATGCTTACTTTTCACACAAGGTGCCATTGCAGGCAACCATCAGAGAACAGTTTTCAGACACACAGAATTGAACAAAGGCATTTCAGCATGCTGCCTCATGGTACATGGAAAACCAGGGGACATCTCCAAATGCAATGTCTAGGAAATAAAATGGGCTAATTCCATTTGTCAGTATGTTTATGAATCACTCAAGAGTGTTGTCATAGGCTATCTTTACCTGAAAGCAGAGTTACAACCACACTGACAACTCCTAAATTCAGGTCTCCTGAAGGGTACAGCCGGCAAGCAAGAGACAGATACCATGTCCCATTCTGAAGAGAGACTGAATCGCCACCTGGCGTGGCACATTTCAAGAGTTGATAAAGCCATCTTAATAGCTTCAGGTTGAGTTTCACTTACCCCATAGGTTGGCAACCAGCATAACTGGGAATTTCTGAAACAGTAGATGAATAAGTCTAGGGTTTAAAAAAACAGTGTCTACCTGACAGAATTGCTACTTCACAACTTTGCCCAGTTTCTACCTGTTGTCCTGCAAAAACCTCTCATCTAGTCAATTTTAGTGAAAGCCTCTAGCAACTGTGACAAATGTTTCCTAACCCAGCTCTAGATCCTAAGTATCAGAAGCAGCTGCCTGGGAGTGGGTGCTTCCATGGGAAAAGGCAGTGCTTCTGCTGGAAGGAAGTGTCATTTTCTCTTGACGTTGTCCAAGGAGCATGCTCACCTATAGTCAGCCTGGCCCTGTTCCCACAGCTCCTCCTGTTATCCTGAGGATACAGATGGCTATGGCATCTGTGGGATCTCCCCCTGGGACAGATGTGACGTAGCTCCTGCGACTTCTTTCACATTTAGGTATGAGTGAGTGTCTTTGGCCAAGTTGTTGAAGTCTTAATTCTCAGTCTTGTACCTCCAACTGCTTGCTGAGCATTCAGTGTAGTATGTATTTATCAGCACCCACTGTATACAAAGTACTTTACAAAAATAAGAGTTGCCTGGCCGGTGTGACTTAGTGGTTGAGAGCCTACTTATGAACCTATATTTTAAAAAAAAAATAGAATCAACAGATCCAAAACCCAGATTTCTGTCTTCTACCCCAATCAGCCTTTTCTCTTCCCTTGTTTGTTTTTATAATTAGCAATGCCTTTCTCCCTTGTTGAAACATCAGAATCATCTCTGACCTCTCCTTTTTTCCATCTTATTAGAACTTCCATCCTTGGGTCATTAACATCCTCCACTTTCTTTTTCTTTTTCTTTTTTTAAAATATATTTTTATTGATTTCAGAGAGGAAGGGAAGGGAGATAGAAACAACAACGATGAGAAAGTATCATTGATTGGCTGCCTCCTGCATGCCCCACACTGGGGATCAAGCCTGCAACCTGGGTATGTGCCCTGACTGGGAATCCAACCATGACCTCCTGGTTTATAGGTAAGCATGCAACACCCTCCACCTTCACTCATTCAATACATATGCATTAAGTACTCCTATATGCCAGGCACTGTTGTAGGTGCTAGGAAAAGTGTAACAGTGGGAAAACAGACAAAAATTCTTGCTCTTCTAATAACTAACAATGTCCTGAAATAGTCCTCAAACATCAACTGTTGAGCCTTACATCTCCATTTCACCTGTGCTTCCCTCTCACATAGCATTCATTCAGCCCAGGCCTAGATTCCCTGAGCCACTGCATCAGACGTCCCAGACCTAGAACTGCTCTCTGTGATAATAGCCGAGGACCCACCACTCACTCTTTCACTTCACATTCTTATGAAAATCTTCCAAACTCTACTCAGGCTTCCTTCCCTTTCTCTCCAGAAGACCCTGCTTCCCTGCACCCTACCCCCCAACATAAAGACTCCACCTTCCTGCCTTCATCAGTCTAGGCCAGCAGTTCTCAACCTGTGGGTCGCGACCCCTTTGGGGGTTGAACATCCTTTCACAGAGGTCACCTAAGACCATCGGAAAACACATATATAATTACATATTGTTTTTGTGATTAATCACTATGCTTTAATTATGTTCAATTTGTAACAATGAAAATACATCCTGCATATCAGATATTTACATTACAATTCATAACAGTAGCAAAATTACAGTTATGTAGTAGCAACGAAAGTAATTTTATAGTTGGGGGTCACCACAACATGAGGAACTGTATTAAGGGTTTCGGCATTAGGAAGGTTGAGAACCAATGGTCTAGGCTTTGAAAACAAAAGTGACATAGGTTAAGGTCTCTTCTAAGGATCTGGTCTATGTGTGCTTTCCCCTGTGATGAAAAAGTCATGAGCCAACAGAACACCAAAGCTTGGGTTCCTTCTTTTTTTTTTATTAATTAATTTTTTTAAATTTATTTATTGTCAAAAGTTTTACATATGTCTCCTTTTTCCCCGCTTGCCCCCCCACCCCCAGCCATACCCACCCCAGGTAAGCCCCCTTGGGTTCCTTCTTGAGATGAAGGAAGGATCGATATTTATAGCAGGGGTACAGTGAGGCAACATAAAGAAGTTTAGGACAAATTCTTATTAACAGTGATCTAACAACACAAGGCAGAGTGTGGCAGCTCCAAATGAACCAAAGCCCTGGACACACGTGGGAGGCCAGGTGTAGCAGAAAGAAAGTAAAGTTTGCTGAGCATTGAGGAAGGAATTTGTAATTGTTCTCACATTTAATAGTAACAAACCTGAGAATTAAATATTATTAAGATAATATGGAGATTTAAGGAGATAACAAAATTACATTCAAACTTGGGCCTGGGTAGGTCCAAAGCCCTTAACCATACATTCATTTGACAGAAGGAGAGAGACCTAAAGCTTCTGATAGAAAACCTCTCAGTTGACTCTGACATACACAGGGAAAAATTTAACTGAACAGAACAGATAACACTTAACTCAAAATTTTATAAATTTTGATAAAATAATGTTCATTTATATCTTTAATTATTTTTAAAAGTTTTTAAACTAAATCTCAAATTTTCTATTACATTGGCATTTCTATTTTTTTTCCTAGTACAAATTATGCTCTTCTTACTGTCCTTAAAAATTCATTTAGGCTCCAGTTTTATGACTCATTGGTTGGAGTGTTGTCCCATACACCAAAAGGTTGCAGGTTCGATTCCCAGTCAGGACACACGCTGGGGTTGTGGGCTGGCTCCCCAATAGGGGGCGTGCAGGAGCCAGCCAATCAATGTTCTGCTCTCACATCAATGTTTCTCTCTCCCTCTTCCTTCCCCTCCTCTAGAAATCAATAAACCGTTCTTTAAAAAAAAAGAAGAAGAAGAGAATGAGCACCAATTACTCATTCAGTTAAACATTTGCGAAGCGTTCACCATGTGCCAGGCACTAGGCAAGGAGAACTCTGAGTGGGGGGCAGATAAGAACCCTATAGAGTGCTGTGCTTATGAGCCAGGACACTGGAGTCTAATCATCTGGTTTTGAATCCTGGCCTCATCATTTATTCCCTGTGTGACCTTACCAAATTGCTTAATCTCTCTGCTTTAATTTTGTCACTTATGAAATTGAGATAAAGTTGTAACTCGTTCATAGGGTTCTTTTTTTTTCTTGGGTCACAGTAACTTTATTGTCGCAGGGATACCAGGCTGCACTAAGTCTACACGATTAGAGTAGATGGTGGTTATCTTTCCAAAGGGTGAATGAAGCCTGAGCCCAGCTGGAAACCTGAATATCCTCTTGCCTGGTTCAACTCCGCATCGCCGGTTTGGGACGGGAGATGAGTGGCTGCACAACCACACTGCACTAAGGTACAAGGTCCAACTGGGCAGAGGCAACATCCCCGCCAGAGACACGCAACCACAGAAGAGGATGTTGCAATCATCTGTTAACCATTCTCTGCTATTCTTTGTTGAGAAAGGTGAGGGTGTGGGGTGAGCAGTAAATTATGCTCTTTATTCTTCAGATGAGGAAATGCTACAGGGTGCGGATGATGGTCAATCGAGCAGTAGAAGAGGGTGCCAATCTAGGCTGGTTATAGATCTCGGTGCCTATGGAAAGGAACAGCGCTGGTAGAAGAGAAGGAGCATTAACATACCCACCAGTGAGCACAAGAAGCAGAGTCTTCTTCTTTTTTTCTTACTCGTAAGACCGGAAACAGCATCTTTTCCTGTTCCTTGCTGCAGCGGCAGCCGGCGCGCTGGTTTTCACAAAGCACGGTTTCTGCAATGTGGTCTGTTGGTGAGGCTGCTCAATCGGGGAGCACAAATGTGAGGCTGACCAGGATTGCTGGAACCAGGTCTTCTCACAGAGACTCAGATACGTGGCATCGACACCATCGGGTGCTTCAGCTAAAGCTTCTGGGATATTGCAATGGTGTGATTGACAGGTTTGGGGCTATGACGTTCTTGTACATGTAAACTCTTTCGGAAAAGCTGGAGCTACAGAGATGAGGGAGATTTTGGTTTAGAGCCACAAAGTCCCGCACCAGCCACAGGTGCCTCTGCCTAGTT
>NW_006294766.1:346648-366423 GCF_000327345.1 Myotis davidii
AAACCATTCTCGCTGAGTTTTCAGTGCTGGGGTTGAAAGAAATGATCGCCCACGACCATCCACCCTCCCTCTTCCTCCCTGTGCATCTCACAGCAGCAGAGGTCGACAGGGAGGTTGTCTCTGTTTTCTCTCATCGGGGAAATTACTTGGTGACCTGGGGAACGGCATGGGCAAGGCAGCCCACGTGGCCGGAGGTGGCCCTGCCACGGACATGCGGCCACCCTTTGTCATGTAGACCGAGAACTCCTTGGTCAGCCGCTCCACCTGCTCGGGCTTCAGTGCTGTGAAACAAAACATGCCGGCCTGGTGGGGGATGTGGGAGGGGCCCTCCTTCCTGAGGTTGGAGACCAGCTGGGTCCGCATGCTAATGATGTGGTCGGCCATGCCTTTCACTTCCTGCAACCGCTGCGCTCACAGATCCGGGCTGTTCTGAACAGTGGAGGCGATCCGGGCCTGGTTGACAGGAGGATTGGAACACATGGGGCGAATCAAGAGCTTCAACTGTGACTCCACCTTTTTGGCCTCATCGGCACTTTTGCAGACCACAGTGAAGGCTCCCACACACTCACCATATAAGCGCATGTTCTTGGCATAGGACTGGCAGAGGCAAACGTTAATGCCCTGTTGGATGAAGCGGGGCACAGCCCGGGCATCCTTGTTTCCATCGCCGCTGGCAAAGCCTTGGTAGGCCATGTCAAAGAACGCAAAGGGATTGTTTTCCTTCACCATGGAGGCTATCTCCTTCCACTGCCAGGGCGAGGGTCCACTCCCGTGGGGTGGTGGGCACAGGCGAGGAGGACACTTTGCTGTGGCATTTTTGAAATGTCCTCCATGGGCCTGTAAAGTCAAAGCCGCACGTCTTGGGGTCATAGTAGCGATAGCCCTGCAGCTGTGTGCCAGCATTCCTGAAGATGGGCGTGTGATTCCCCCAGGAATCTCGACTGAACTTGAAAAATCTTTGCAGGAAACTGGCTCTGATCCTTAAGGCCCCGGTTCCAGAAACGGTCTGCACGGTGACATACCGGCCACTTTTCAGCACTTCGCTGTTCTCGCCCAGGGCCAGCTCGGCAGACGCCTTACAAAACTTGGCCAGTCCCCATGGGCAGGTTTTCCTTGTCCAGAGTTTTTGCAGCAATCTGGGCCTCTGCCTCCAGATCCTAGGGAGCACGTAAGGCTTCCCATGATCGTCCCGCTAGGCAACAACTCCCAGATTCACGTTTTTGCTGTTGGTGTCTCTTTCAAAGGCTTCGGTGACTCCCAGGATGGGATCTGGGGGACCCACCTCCACATGGGCCCACCAGGAGCTGGCTCGGGCAGAAGCCATGCCTGCGAGGCCTGGGTGGAAGGCGGTGGTGGCCCAGGACAGGACGCGGCTGGAGTGCAGCAAGGCCATGGTGGGCACGCGGGCAGTGGAAGCTGAAGGTCGGAGCAAGGGCGGTCTCTCTCTCTCTCTCTCTCTCTCTCTCTCTCTCTCTTTTAAAGGCAAAATCTATTAGGTCCTTATTAAGGTTAAATGAGACTCTTGGTAAAGCCTTTGGCACACTGACTGGCATGTAGATTTCTGTAGCTATTGGTGCTGAGTAGGACAGTCAGAGGCCTGCACACGAGCATGCCGTACCTCATGGCCCTCGGGAAGATGGAAGGGCTTTCCAGAGCGAGGCCTTGAAAACTGAGTTTCTTGTAGTTGGTTGAGGAAAGAGGAGGGATGCGAAGGAGAAGACCTGGGGAAGGTGGCTGAGGAGGCTGCGGGAATTCAGCTGGGGGTGAAAAGGCTTATGGGCTACATAAGAGCTGTGTTTAAATACTGTGCTTGGGCATTTGACAACAACAAAAGAGAGTAGACTTATTTTACTGCTACCTGGAAAATATCCAAACCCAAGTGGAAATGACAAAATGACATTCTTCTCAATATTTGAATGAACTTGTGAGCAATAAGGATTTCCTTAATTTTTTTCGCGGATGATATGGCTCGTCTCTGCACACCACTGCCTGTCAAAACACACCGCCTTCTTTATGGGCGGTCTGTTTCACATCCATGTTCCCTTTACCTTTGTCAAGAGAAACCTGAGTATTTTCAGGAATCAGTGGGCCCTAAACTTTAAGGGGAGACTGCGCTTTCCCCCAGCCCCAGAGTTATAACTCAGGATTACTTTGAGCCAACATGATAAGCATTGCCCTTGTCACTGATTAAGGTTAGGGGTGGACAGCCACACAGTTCTTGCCAATGAGATGAGAGAGCAAGGCCTTAGGAAATGTTTTCCTGATCTGTTCAAGAGATACATGAGGAAAGTGAGGGCTCTCCCTTTCCCTCTCCCAGCTGTGAAACCACTGTATGCAGATGGGATGCCTGAAGATGTGGCTTCACCCTTAAAATAGTCCAGTATGAACAATGGAATGTGAGTGACAACAGGGGAAATGAAGAGGCCAGTTAGGTTGCTGTATTCAGGTAGATGATGGGGACTTGGAACAGCCAAACCCAAGGATGAATGAATTAAGGGAACAAATAACAAAAAACAATTAGAGTGAGACAGGCCCAAGATAAAAGTAAGATAAGCACAAGATAGAAATAAAGCTAATCCCCCTCTTCTAGGAACAAGATAGATACAGAGACAAATGGTGGCGGGGGTGGGGGGCGGGGTAGAGAGCAACCAAAGGACTTGTATGCATGCATATTAGCTTATCCAATGAACACAGGCACTGGGGTGGTGGGGGTTTTCCCCGGATGGGAATGGCTGGCGGGGGGGTCAATCTGGGAAAAAGAAGACATATGTAAAACTTTACACAATAATAATAATAATAATAATAATAAAATGCTTAGTGAAAAAAGATAGAAGTAAAGCAGTAAAGCTAACCAAAGAATAATCCCAAACTCCCCTATCTGCTCATTTTGATGCATCCGGATATTAAAGCTGGAAACGCTGATGAATGTTCTACTGAAACCCTCCCCCAAGATTCTCCCTGAAGAAGAGAGAGAAAAACCCTCAAGGCAAAGGGTACCAGCCCTGGCTCGTCCTGGAGCGTGCCCATGCCTGTTCTCCTGCGTGAACATTTTACTTCCTCCTAAACTCTAAGGGTCCCCATGAGGCTTGCAACCAGGGCAACATCTGTCAGTGGCAGCTCCTCTGTGGCTAACACCCTGAAACTGTCTCCAAGGCCCCCTTTTCTCTGACTTTCTAGTGAGCTAACAGCTGCCCTGCCCTGGCTCACTTCTTTCCTATAACACTTCCAGGGAGCCAAAGCAGGGCACCACCTGGGCTCTCCTACCCTAAGTCCTTCCTTTGTCTCACTGTCCCCAGCTTTAATAAGCATACTCTCAAAATCACCTGGACTCCTTGTATGAAGTCTTTCCGGCACAAAGTCAAGAACCCACATACTACCAGCCGGTCCAAGGCAGACCCATAAAACCCAGTCTCTGTCCAGTGATGCTTCGGTAGTTTGAAAATGTTTGTTGCCTCTGTTTTTCTGGTGCCCTAATGATGTATTTAATCTGCCTTTGGATAATCCAGTTTTAACTGAGCACCTACTATGCAAAGCTCTGTGCTTCGTGTTGGATGATGCAATAGGGTGACATGGCAATGAATGAGTGGGGAGCTTCTTAGTTAGGTCACCAGAAAAGGACTTTCTGAGGAGGGACTTTTTAAATTAAAACCCAAATAATAAGGAGAAGCAAGCTATGCAAAGATGAGTGAAAGGAGCAATCCTATGTAACTACAGAACCAGCTCAAAAAGGCTCTATCCTGCTTCTAACAAGATAGTGGGTTGCTTCTCTGATATATCAGACCACAAGTGCGAGACATGCAGCTGAAACCTGAGCAGAGGAGAGAATTTTGACCTCTGGCTGCACCTGGAACCAAAGTCTCACCACCTGCCACCCCCTCCACCCACCCCTCCCTTCCCCCATAGAACCGAAGGACCAGGACATGACCAGAACGGGAACTCTGGAACCCTTTTGAAGCAAATGGTCCATTGTCCAAGAAGATGGTGCTGAAGCACCTTACCATTTCTTGTAAATGTCCAAATTCCAAAGCTTCCAATCAAAACCTGCCTGGCCAGCACTTTCACATTCCAGCCTGTTCCCCCTAACCCCTTAGACTCACCCCAAACTTTGGATGGGGGAGACAGATTTTAGGAGGATCTCCTGTCTCCTCACTGGCGACCCACAAATATAATAAAGGCTCTTTCTTTATCTTGAAAGCCAGTGCCATTGTTTCAGCTTCTGTGAGTACTAGGCAGCAGGCCCTTGCTCAGCAACGCCAGGAAGAGGAAGTCAAAAAGAAACAGGACCCTGGATGTCAAGTAGTTCCCCAGCTAGTCAAGGAGACTGACAAAAACCAGCTGATTGTAACACAATGGCTTCCTGTTGTACCAGCCCGAGAGCAGTGTCCTGAGAACCCAGAGGAAGGGGGTAATTAATCAGAACGAAGATTGTGCAAGGGCTGTGTCAAGCACGGTCTACAAAAATGTAGAGCAGCACTGTGAAGATTTTAGTCCTGTCTTCAGATTGCTGGGCTCCATCCACACTCATCGGGATTTCTGAGTGGGCTGCCTGGAAGTCTATGCGTTTAACAAGCACTCTACTGAGGGGAAGAAATTTTGGAACCCTCTGGTTTAGAGAAGAGGCCTTGGAATTGGAAAGATGCCTCAGACACATGGCTTAAGTCTCACTTTCCTCCTCTGTCAAAGGAGAGTAATAATACAGTCGTTCTCAGTGGGTAACTCTGAAGATTGAATGAGATAGTGCTTGTGAAGTGTCATCTGTTATGGCTATTGTAGGAAGAGTACAACTTCGATCGTAACCGAGTAGAGAACTGATCGTGTGTCCCAGAGCTCACTTCACATACCCCAGAATCTTACCTCACAGGGGAAAGGACAGTGGCAAGGTCACAGCTGCTGGGCCAAGAGAGGGAGACTGGAAAAGCATCAGTCAAGGCTGGGCGGAGGCCAGTTTGCACTGGGGAGAAAGAACAGTGAACAGCTGCGAAGTTGTCAAAAGTTTGTAGGAAACAGCTGGCTCTGCCTCTTCATTGTTCTTCTTTTCTGTTTTTGCATTTCCTTCTTTCACATGAGAATTGTTGTTTGTCGTTCCCTCCCTGAGACCCAAGGCTAACCCTTGGCTAAATTGAGAGTCATCTTATTTAAAGAAGAAAACCCCATGTGAATGCCAAGTGTAATTGAAAAATACAAATTAAAAAAAATTTTTTTTTAAAAGAGAATCCAGGTGTAAACAATGATATAATGAAGCCACTTTATAATGGAGCTGGAGCTGCCATGTCAGAGAAACTGGAACGTTTAAAACAAAGTAAAATAACCTTTGGACTGGGCCTAAGCAGCCTTCTTCCTCAAGAACTGTTGGCAAAGCCAGCAGAAAAACAGTTATTATGACGACTAGATTGATGGCCACTGGGCTGAAAATTTAAAACATTGTTTAGAACTAGCATCACTATGTTATGTTATCTGCAGCAATAGAATGATCTTCCTTCTCATGATGTAACTGTTCCCATTCCCATAAATACCCACTGCTTGTGCCTCCTAATCGGAACATTATTTGGGTTTCTGCCTAAATTACTGATTTATGAATAGTTATTCTTTGATCTCAAATAAATGCTTGTTTGCCTGTCACTTTGAAAGGCCCTTTTCTTTTTAGGTTAGCACAGAGAAGTTAGTTTGGCAGAGGGAGGTCAGAGCTGAGAAATAATGGATCGACTCATATCGTTTCAACAACACATGCAGCCTGAAAATTGCTGCCAGCAATTGGCAAGCTCACCCCCTTCCAACTGATTTAATAAAACTGATGCTAGTGATGCAGTGATTATCAACATCCCCCACCTCTCCCTGCCCTTAACTGCAGTGATGTATCACATAATGTCAAGGATGGATGGTCCCATAAGTTTATAAAGAAGCATAAAAATTCCAATCACCGCCCTAGCCAGTTTGGCTCAGTGGATAGAGAGTTGGCCTGTGGACTGAAGGGTCCCAGGTTCGATTCCAGTTAAGGGCCTGTATCTTGGTTGCGGGCACATCCCCAGTGTGGGGGGATGCAGGAAGCAGCTGATTGGTGTTTCTGACTCTCTATCCCTCTCCCTTCCTCTCTGTAAAAATATCAATAAAATATATATTTTTTAAAAAGTCCAATAACCAAGTGACGTAGTAGCCACTTTCGTAAAGTCACAGGGCAACACACTTGTCCGGATGTTGGTATCAACAAATCTACTGCGCTGCCAGTCTTATTAAAAAAAAATGTATAACACATACAATGATGTATAGAACATAATATTTGATAATGATAATAAATGACTATGTTACTGTTTTATGTATTTGCTATACTTTACATTTTATTATTATTTTAGCGTGTGCTCTTTCTACTTATGAAAAAAAGGTTTGCTGTGAAACTGTATTCTGTTACACAGCAAGCAGCCTCGTACATCTGGAGCTCCCCATGTCTCTACCTTGCATAATTCCCCTTGTGCTTGACTTAATCTTATGTTACTTTGTATAGTAACGTGCTCTACAGGTTTGTAGTCTAGGAGCAATAGGCTATACCATACAGCCAAGGTGTGTAAGAGGCTACTCCTTTTGGGGGATGATTTATTTTAAGCTCCACCTTCCTTCTATAGTTCTGTTAGCTACAGATAGTTTCTCAATATGGAAGTGAGAAGGGGATGGGTTCCTGGAGTCATGGCACACTAAGGTGGGCATCGTTCACCAGGTAGTCAAGACTGCCTGGGAGTGGAGTGAGAGAAGAGAGAACAAGGACAGGACAGGTGTATCATTAAAGAAAATGGTGAGCCCACTGGTGTGTCCCATGAAAATGAAGACTTGGTGAAGGGAGATGCAAGCAGCCTATTGATTTCCCAGAATATTTCAGACCATGAATAACAAGTAGAGAATTTGGAGGTTCTTGACAATGTGGTACCTTTAAAGGGTTTGAGTAAATAAAATTACTCACTCTGATCTATATTTTTAAATAACTTCATAAATCGGCTTTTACCCTTGCTCACCAGGGAACAGTAACATGGTTTGAAGATATAAAATAGTCTCAATGAAGACTTCAGAAACCGAATATAAGGCTCTTCCCAGCGAGGCACATGTGTTCAAAACCACAGTTTATTTAGAGACTGACTGAAATTCTGACTTTACCAATGAAAGTAAATTGCAAAGATCTGACTGTAGCACAGGTGTGGAACTCCAAGTTATTTTAGGTTTTGTATATTTTAATTCATTAACAAAGAAACATTGGAGTGGAGTAGATATCTTTTGGGCTGTTATTAAATCACTTAATAAAAAAAATAAAGATTAAAGTATCACTTTCTACATTTATGTGTGCAAGTGTATGCTTATTAAAAGATGAATTTTTGTCCAGTGATTTTGGATCAAGACAGTGAACAAAATATGCAATTTGTCTATATATTTGTCTGAAGAAATGAAAACCCTATTTATACTAACCACTTTATACCTAACACAGATGAACAACAAAATTGCATTCTCCTTTTTATGTGGCTATTATGTTGTGGATTTTTTGAATTGTAGAATATTAAAATCAAAAGGATCTAGTTGAGCCCCTAACAACCTATGTGATCTTAGATAACTCAATGTCTAAATCTTAGATTCCTTATATGCAAAATGGAGCATATGACGGGTGCTTGACAGAACTGCCTCTTTTTCTAATGCTGTGTTCATAGTAAGGAAGTAGTATTAGTGGGGCCCAGAGCACACCTGCATGTCATGTGACCTTGGAAAACTCTGAGGAGACACTAACTTGTTGAACCTCAGTTTCTCCACTTACAAAATGGTGATATGAAAGCCTGCCTTTGTAAAGCTGTTGTGAGAGTAAATCAGATGATACCTAGAAAGAGCACTATATATATGTGTGTATGTGTATTTATGAGTGTATGATATATATATTTGTAATCCTACATCATAAAAGGCTAATATGCAAATTGTCCCCTCAGGGAGGGGAGTTTGACCAGGGGGTAGGGTCAGCCGGCCAACCACCTGTGGCCCCACCCTCCATCGGCCCCCACCAACTGCCTGCAGCCCCTCCCCCTGACCAGCCCTGCCCCTGATTGGCCCTGATTGGAGGGGGCCAGCTGAAATCCACCTGCACATGAATTCATGCATTGGGCCTCTAGTATATAATATACATGATATATAACACATACATGATATATGTGTAACATACATATCCTATACAATAGAGGTAATATGCAAATTAACCCTCACTCCATAATGCTGTCACAAGATGGCAGCATGCACAGCGGGGGGCGGGGCTGGTGGCTGCTCCGTGCAGCTTCCGCCAGGGTTCCTGCAGCCCCACAGGGGTGCGTTGCATGGCTTCTGTCGGGGGATTATGCATGGCTTCTGTCCGTGGCAGGGGAACAGGAGCGGAGGAGGTGGTGCCACAGCCTGGGGAGCCAGAGAGGAGGAGGCGGTAATTGCCACAGTGGGATCCGGAGGGGAGGAGGCGGGGGAGCAGAAGCAGAGGAGGTGGGGCCACCATGGGAGCAGAGGAGGCAGGGCCTCCTTGGGTGTTAGAGCAGAGGTGGAGGGGGAGCGGAAGTGGAGGAAGCAGGGTGGCCGCAGGAACTGGAGTAAAGGAGGCAGGGCTTCCTCTGCTCCCACAGCGGTGCCGGGTGAGCTGCAGTTCAGAAGCCTCCGGGAGTGGTGGCACCAGGCGATCCAGTGCTGCATCCAGTCCCTGAGGCATGCCCGCCAGTGCCGCGATGCCAACTGCCCACAGTCATCCTGCCAGAAGATGAGGTGGGTTGTACAGCACACCAAGGGCTGCCAGCGCAAGACCAATGGAGTTTTCAGAGTGTGCAAGCAGTTCATGACCCTTTGCTGCTGCCATGCCAAACACTGGCAAGAAACACATGCCCCATTCCCTACAACCTCAACATCAAGCAGAAGCTCCGCCAGCGGAAGACACAGCACCGCCGGCAGCACACGTAGCTCAGGCGCCAGTGGATGCCACCATCAACACCCGCACTGTGCCTCAGCAGATTCTGCCTTCTCCTCCTTCAGCACCACTCAGGCCCCCCAGCACACCCTGGACACCACAGCCCCTGACTCTGCCCCAGACCTTGCCTGTGAGCATGTCACTAGCCAGCATCTCCAGCATGGGCAGCAGCAGCAGCAGCAGCAGCATCTGTACTGGGTGAGCACCCACAATGGTGTGCCCCTGAGGCACAGTGACTCTCAAGAGCCAGGTGGCCCTCGTGGGCCTGAAGGTGACCCAACTAGATCAGTGGGCCTATTATTCTGCCCTCTGACCCCCAGCAGTGGCGGCCAGCACCCATCCCCCAGCAACAGCCAATGTGAGGCATGCCTAGACCCATGATGTCTATGCAGACCCAAGGTGCAGCCACCTCAGAGCATCTCTCCAGGTGCCCTGCAAGACCTGTTGAGGACCCTGAAGTCTCCCAGCTTTCCCAGCAGCAGCACACACTCAACATCCTCAAGTCAAACCCTCAGCTGATGGCAGCTCTCATCAAATAGTGGCCAGCCAGCCCGGCCTTCAGCTGAATCTGAATGCCATGCAAGCCAGCAGGCCACGACCTGCTGACCCTCCACAGCATCAAGCAATGGGAGGCCTGAACCCCCAGGGCGAAGCCTTGAACATCATGAACTTGAGGTGCAACCCCAGCATGGCGAGTATGAACTAAAGTACAGAGAGATGCCATGGAGCAGCAGCAGCGGCAGCAACATTGCGAGAGGCATGTCTGACTGCCTGTGGAATCAGGCCTAAACTGGCAGTCAGACATGCTCTGAGGGGTCCCAGATTGGATACGGTGCAGGCTGGGCTAAGGGACACCCCTCCAGTGTGCAAATTTTGTGCACCAGGCCTCTAGTAGTATATATAACATACATATATATCATGGTGTATATATCACATACATGATATATCCTATATAATAAAAGGCTAATATGCAAATAGACCAAACTGCACAACAACTGAACAACTGAACACCTGGTTATTATGATGTGTACTGACCAACAGGGGACACACGTGGAACATGGTGGGCGTCAGCCGCAGCAGGATGGGCGCAGAACATGGCAGACGTTGGCAGCAGGCAATAGAGCATGGAACATGGCGGGCCTTGGCCGCGGTGGGATGGTGGAGCAGGTGAGCGGGAGTGCCAGACCAAGGCGGGGCACCGGTTGCTATCATTGGGGTGAGCCTCTGGTGGTTACTGAAAATTCTTTGCTCCCATGTGCCATGCTCCTGCCCCACTCTCACATTCACTGCTGGTGCCAGAGCCACTGCTTGCATCTGCTGTCAGCGCCCAATGCTTGGTGTCATCAGTGGGTGTGAACAGTAGCTGCCAGCCCCGATCACCCCTCAGGGCTTCTCCACCTCACCCTGCTCCTGAGGGGTGATCAGGGCCGGCAACTGCCAGCTCGCACCTGCTACCAGTGCCAGTGCTGGCCCCAATAGCTTCACACCATCAGTGGCTGCGAGCAGGGCCGGCACTATCAGTGTATGGGAGTGGTGGCTGTGGGAGCAGGGCTACTGACAGACAGGGGACTGAGGTCCCTGGCAGGAGGGGTTGGGGAGGGGATGGAGGATGGGCCGAGATCCACTCCTGTGTCCACTGCATCCTAAGGGCCCTCAGTTCCTTTCAAGGTGCATGAATTTATGCACTGGGCCTGTAGTATAACTATAAGATTGATTGGGACAAAAAGACCCCAAAATATGTTATAACACATATGAATTTGATTGGTTGTTTCAGATTCCACATCAATAACCAAGTCAAGTTTTGTATAGTAGCAAAGAATAATATCCTTAGTTATTTGAAAAGATTATTAATATACCTCTTCTTTTTTGATTATTCATCTGTGTAAGGCTAGAGTTTCTTCATTTATTTCAATCAAAACAATATACAGAAACAGATTGAAGGCAAGTGCAGATAGGAGAATTCAGTGTCCATTAAACTAAACTTGAGGTTTAATTAATCAATTAATTAATTTTTCAGATATGATTTACAAAATATTTTTTATTTTTATTCATTTTATTGTTTAAAGTATTACACATAGTAGTACATATATCTCCCTTTTTCCCCCCATTGACCTTCCCCCAGCCTCCCCTACCCCCTGTTGCATGCCTCATGAGGTTTAATTTAATAGACAACTGAATATAAACAATTTCATTCTTCCCATAGCCTTTCTGTTTTCCTTTTGGAAAGGATTGTATAGGGATTCAGAGTAAGTCACACCATGATGTGTCTCTGTAATATATAGAATATATTAAGCTAAAGGCAACCAAAACTTTGAAGGCTCAAGAGAAACTTCAGCCCCCCACTTCTCTCTTAACTACCTATAAAAATTTGTATTAGGGGCCTTGCCAAGAATAAAAGATAATCAGAGATAAACTTTTATTAACCTATCCATATGCCAGTACAAATAAGTAATTACTCAAAACCTGCTCTTCTTAGCATCCTGTACTGACTCTCTGAAGCCCTAGAGAGTCAGAATATCGTATATACTTCATTTTTTATTTCTGTCTCTAAACCTTTTATGTATGGGTTTATGAATCTCTCATGTATGTGGGGTTCCTATTTGTACAAATGTTATCAAGTTGGGTTATTTTCTCTTGTTAGTCTGTGTCCTATAGGTTCAATGATTAAACCAGCCAAAAGAACAGAGGAACATAGAGGAAAGTTTTTTTCCTCCACCACAATAGATATTTTTCATTACTTTACATTATGATAACCTGTAATGGGCTAATTTTTGTTGTTTTAGACAAGTTAATAAATATATGTAAATATTTTAAACTTTTGTCATTTTTCTAATATGGTAAATTTAAAAATCATAATAATACATTAGTCTTAAATTTAATTAGAGTGAGTGACTGGAAAATGTTCATATTCTTTTTAAAGACCCACTTTTTGAAAGTGACTTTGGGAAAGTTATTTAAACTGGAATTTCAGCAATTCAAATGGTTTCTGAATTAAACTCAATGTCCTGGAAGCTATACAGGCTGTTTTTTTATGAATACATCAATGTGTAGGAATTCCGGTTGTTGCTTTATATAACTTGAATTACCATAAGGCCTTTCACCTTGAAGACTTCTCTTTAGTGATTTGCATACCCTTGCCTGTGTCTGTGATTATAATGACAAGGCTCTAACTTCTCAAAGCATTTTTTTTCTTTCTTTATTTTTGGACATTTTTATAAATTTTTAAAAAAATCTTAGGAATAGTGTGTAAATGGTAACTAAAATCCATTCACAACAAGCACTTATAAACATCCTGGTTTTAAAAATCAAGAAGCTGGATCCCAAAATGGCAGCGGAGTAAATAGAAGCTACACTGACATTCTCCCTGGACCAAACTGGAAATACAACTAAAATACAGAAGAACTACCTTGAATAATCAACTGAGAACTAGCTGGAAAGAATCCTGATAAGGACAGAAAGCGGAGATTGCATAGAGACTGGTAGGCAGTGTAAAGATGTGAAAGGGCTGGCCGGGCTCTCACAGACAGCAGCTGATATCCAGGAGGGATATATCAGTTGTGGGAGGTTCCCACTGAGAACTCAGGGGCTAAACCCAAAATTGGGGTTCCCAGCCTAGAGCACCAGAACTGAGGAAGGTCCCCACATAATATCTGGCTGTGAAAAGCAGCAGGGTTGCTGTCTGCCAGGGAGAGAGAGATGGAAATGTAGGCATCTTCTTAAAGGGACAATGCACAAAATTTCGTGTGCAGCCACTCACCTTGGGCTCTGACACAGAGAGGGCAAAGTGGATAGGAGCTGTGTGAGGAGAGTCCAGGCTTGGGGGCTCTGGAGTTGGAGCTCAGAGAGCAGCCACCCTAGTTTCCTGTGCTGAGTCATTCCCTCATATTTCAGAGCAAATCCTTCTGTCATGGATCTTTGCTATTCAGGTGATTGTGGCTGGGGAAAAGGTAGTTGCTATAACCTGTTGGAAGACCTCCTGCCTCACCCTGTGGTTGATAGACTGTCAATAATCAAGGCTGATAACAATCAGACTGGAGGCAGAGGAGAATTTCTGGAAGCTTTGAGTCTTTGTCTAATCTCCTTCTGGGCATGGAATTAAGAAAAGCAGACCATGGAATTAAGGTGCACATCTTGGCCCTTTTCTAAGGAACCAACCCTGAGAAGAGAGAGCCACAAGTGGATTATTGATAGGTCCAAACGGTACTGACATTGTTCCGCACTAGAGATTGGAAATGCAGCAGATATATCTAATACACACAGACAAACCCAAACAGGCAGCCAAAATGTGGATACACACACACACACATACACACACACACACACACACAAAGCCCCAAATGAAAGAATAAGATAATTCTCTAGAAGAAGAGCTAAATGAAATGGTGATAAGAAATTTATCAGACATAGAGTTCGGATAATGATGGCAAAGATGTTCAACAGTATGAGAAAAGATATGGTAACTATGAAGAATGAACTATTTAAACCTACAACTTAAAGTATTAGAAAGAGAACAACAAGAAAAGCCCAGGATAAGTAGAAAGAAGAAAATAATAAAGATTAGTATAGAAGCAAATGACATAGAGGCTAAAAAACAATACAAAAAAAATCAATGAAATCAAGAGCTAGTCTTTGACAAGATAAAGAAGATTGATGAACCATTAGCCAGACTCTTCAAGAAACAAAGGGAGAGGACCCAAGTAAATAAAGTCAGAAACAAAAGCAGAGGAGTAACAACTGACACCACAGAAATACAAAGGATTGTTAAAAAAATAATAATTTGAACAACTATATGCCAACAAGCTGGACAATGTAGATGAAATGGACATATTCCTAGAAAAATACAATCTCCCAAAACTGAATCAGGAAGGATCAGAATACTTGCATAGGCCAATAAAAACAGATGAAATAGAAGCAGTAATCAAAAGTCTCCCAACACACAAAAGCTCTGGCCCTGATGGTTTCACAGGGGAGGTTTACCAAACATTCAAAGAAGAACTAACACCTAGCCTCCTCACTATTTCAAAAAATTTAAGAGGAAAAAATACTTCCAAACTCTAGAAGGCCAGCATTATCCCAATTCCAAATAAAGACACTATAAAGAAAGAGATTTACAGGCCAATATTCCTGATGAACATAAATGCTAAAATCTGCAACAAAATTTTAGCAAATCAAGCAACATATTAAAAAGATTATACACCATGACCAAGTGGGATTTATGCCAAGCATGCTAGGCTGGTACAATATTCAAAAATCAATAAATGTGATACATCATATTAAAAAATTGAAAGACAAAGTCACATGATCATATTAAAAGATGCAGAAAAAGCATTTGACAAAATCCAGCACCCATTTTTGATAAAAAAAAAAAACAACTTTCAGCAAACTGGAAATAGAAAGAGCATATCTCAACATAATAAAGGTCATGTATGACAATTACTAAAGAAATTAGGCAATGTAGCAGGATACAGAATAACCTCTAGAAATTAATGGCATTTTTATACACCAATAATGAATTCTCAGAAAGAGAAACTAAACAAACAATCCCATTTACCATTGCAACAAAAAATTTAAGATAGTTAGGAATAAACTTAACCAAGAAGGTGAAATACATGTACTTGGAAAACTATAGAATATTGAAAAAAGAGATAGAGGAAGATATAAACAAGTGGAAGTAAATACTGTGTTGGGAGAATTGGTAGCATTAACATAATTAAAATGTCCATATTATCTAAAGCAATTCACAGATTCAGTGCAATCCTATTAAAATACCAGTGGCATATTTCATAGACCTGGAAAAAATATTTCAAAAATTTATATGGAACTAAAAAAGATCCCAAATAGCTTCACTAATATTGATAAAGAATAACAAAGCTTGAGGGAATCGTAATACCAGATATGAAGTTATACTACAAAGACACTGTAATCAAAACAACCTGGTACTAGCACAGGGATAGGCATATAGATCAGTGGAACAGAACAGAGACCCAAGAAATTGACCCAAGGCATTACACTCAATTAATATTTGACAAGGGAAGCAAGAACATACAGTGGAGTCAAGGCAGTTTCTTCAATAAATGGTAATGGGAAAATTGGACAGGTACATGTAAAAAAATAAAACTATATCACAAACTTACACCATACACAAAAATAAACTCAAAATGGATAAAGGACTTAAATGTAAGATGGGAAACCATAAAAATACTAGAGGAATACAAAGACAGCAAAATCTCAAACATCTTTTGTAGCAGTATGTTTACGGATACCTCTCCTAGGGCAAAGGAAACTAAAGAGAAAATGAAAAAATAGGACTACCTAAAAATAAAAAAGCTTCTGCACAGCAAAAGAAACCATCAACAAAATGAAAAGGGAGCTACTGTGTGGGAGAACACACGTGGCAATGATACATCAGATAAAAAGTTAATATCCAAAATTTATCGGGAACTCATACTACTTTATAAGAGAATGACAAACAATCCAATTGAAAAATGGGCAAAGGACCTACACTTCTCCACAGGGGACATACAGATGGCCAAGAGACATATAAAAAAGTATTCTAAGTCACTGATCATCAGAGAGATGCAAATTAAAATAATGAGGTATCACCTCACACATGTCAGAATGGCTACCATCAACAAATGACAAGTGCTGGGTAGGATGTGGACATTCAGACTGGTGGTGGAAATTCAGACTGGTGCAGCCACTGTGGAAAACACTGTGGAGTTTCCCTAAAAAATTAAAAATGGAACTACCATTTGACCCAGTGATCCCATTTCTAGGAATATATCCTTAAAGACCAAAAATACCAATCAGAAAGAATGTATGCACCCCTCTGTTCATAGCAGCACAATTTACAATAGCTAAGATCTGGAAACAGCCCAGGTACCCATCAGTGGTTGAGTGGATAAAAAAGTTGTGGTACATTTTATACCGTGGAATACCATGGAGCAGTAAAAAAAAAGAAAGATCTCTTACCCTTTGAGACAGCATGGAGGGACTTGGAGAATAAGCTAAGTGAAATAAGACAGTCAGAAAAGGCAAGAATTACTCATATGTGGAATCTAATGAACAAAATAAACTGATGAGCAAAATAGATCCAGAGATATAGAAGCATGGAACAGACTGTGGACTCTCAGGGGGAATTTGGGGTTGGATTGCCAGGTGGGAAGAGATCAACCAAAGAACTTGTGTTCATATATGCATAACCCATGGACACAGACAATATGGTGGTAAATGTTTGGGGTGGAGGTGGTGGGGACTGGCTAGAAGAGGTTAATGGAGAGAAAAGGTGGACATATGTAATACTTTCGACAATAAAGATTTTTTTAAAAAAATCATTGCTAATTTGTATGTCAAGTAGTTTACCACCTTTGTTTTCTTCTAGGAATTTATGGTTTCAGGTCATACATTCAAGTCTTTAATCCATTTTGAGTAATTCTTGTGTATGGTGTTGTATAGTGGTCCAGTTTCATTATTTTGCATTTTACTGTCCAATTTTCCCAACATGGGGAAATATTAGTTTTCCAGTGTCACTCTATATATGGTGTGATTTAAGATCAATTGGGAGGGCTGCATCCCCGCTCGCCTTCTGTTCATGTTAGTCCATTATTAACAATGCATTCCTTCAGGTCAGGTCTCCTTAATCTTATCCTTACTGACATTTTGGGCCAGATAATTCTTTGTTGTGGAGGACTGTCCACATTGTAGGATGTTTAATGACATATTTGACCTCTACTCACTAGATGCCAGTAGATGTCAAATTGTAACAAATAAAATTATGTTTAGTCAATGGTAAATAGAACCATATCTGGTTGAGAATTACTGCTTTAAATCCAGAAATCCTCCTTTACACACACACTTCATTTTATTCTTCTTTCTCATCCTATTTTTCTTCTCCCTTTTCCCTTCTCCTTCCTCAGTAAATGCCATCATACTTTCCTCTTTATATTTAGCAACCATTCTCAGAAAAACAAGAATACTATTCTCTCAGAAAATATAACACATGAAGCCATTATTAGCCACTAATGACTAAGGGTAACCAACCACCTCATTTTGAAAAAGAGTGAAGAAGTTCCCAGGATGTGAAAATTTTCAATGTTAAAATTGGGGAAACCCTGGTCAAACCAGGGTGAGTTGGTCACTTCAACTTAGTGGATAACCCTTTTAACCTCTGGCCCTTATGGTTCAGTCTGTGGATAAAGTCTTATTCATAGAAGCACAGACCAAATATCTATCAATAATAAAAATGAAATTACATTCTTATTTTTGTGCTTTAAAAATGTGTTAAAGTTGATTCTTTAACCATCTTAACAACTCTTTTATCTTTTTTCCATTTTCCCCAATTATCTTATACCCACACTACTTCAGCTCCTTATTTCCCTAATTTTCCAAAATTCTCCTTTCTCGTTATTTTGGAAAAAAAAAAACCTTTTCTTTCTCATCCCACCTCTCAGATTCTGTCTTTATTTCCACCTTTCAACATAAACTCTGAGAACTGACTAGGCAGGAACAGAAAGGACACTTTCTGAGTGGGTGGATGTGTATTGCAGAAGAGAAACTAAGCTGTCTGAGTCACCAGTCACTTCAGTGCGGCAAGAAAAATCCCAGACTATTTGCATGTAATATCACATATGTATTAGTTTATGAGCTCCTTTAATAAGAATAGTTAGAAATGGAAGCAGGGGAATGAGAAAATCATAGCAGCTGAGTTTTGATGAGATGTAAAGATGGAGAAGAGAAGATTTATCCACATAGGGTTCTGCTCAGAGCAGCTGTGGGGAGGACCTGAGGAGGCCAGTGCTCAGTATTAGTTCTTGAGTATTTCTGAGCAAAGGGCAGAAATCAAGGTTAAGGTCAACAAAGGGGAATACAATTTTCTATTGCATAGCACTGGATAAAGGCAAAGTTCCTTCTCTTGGCTACACCCTCATCTTTAGTTCCTTTCTTCCATCATTGAGTCCCTTAAGGCGTAGTTACCGTTTGTCCAACTTTTGCTTTTCCTTCAAATGTTTTGAAGTCACTATACTGCCCACCACAAAATCTTTTCTTTAGCAAAAGAGTCCTAAAACATAAGACATAATTTCTGAAAGGAAAATATTAAACTATGAGGTCCTTGATACAAGAATAAATGCCCATGAAATGAAAACACCTCTCATGTATGCACTTTAGAAAAAGAGACAGAAGGAATTCTGGACTCCTACTCTGTGAACTTATTGTTTGGTTGCATTTCCTATACATAAAATGTTCCCTCGTGATTCATATTTTGAATGCCTAAATTCGGAATAATTAAAATCACTTCTTTAACTTGGGCAAAGGATCAAAGCATCTGAAAGACAAGGAAGGCACTGATTACAAACAAGGGCATCTATATCTATTATGGGATTCTGAATACTGCAGAATGCCTGAAGTTATTTTCATGCTTCAGGTTCATAGTGACTCAGCTCTTTCTTTGTCATAAATATCATTAAGAAAACTTGCCCTGGCTTTCCCAGAGGCAGATGATGCTTCTCATTTGATTAAATCTAATTTAATAAGTAAGAATGTAGTTGTTGATGAACTCCTGAGTAGATTGAATATGTGTTTTATCATAACATTTAGCATAAAAATTATTCTATCAACTCCTTAGCCATAATTTTCCTCTACAATCCTATGTTGAAATGTTCTAGAAATGCCCCTTTGATAAGGACTGCCTAATTTTGGTGGCAGAGATAAAGTTCAGGGTCTGGTAGGTTGGGCGTCTAGGAGCACCTCTCCCTGCATAGTCAGGAAAACAGAAACTCAAAGTGTAACCTGGGAAATTGTAACCCACTCCACCGTGCTGACATTGTTTCTGTAAATGCTGGCTGGCTAGTCTGCAGTTTGTAGATAAATAATATGTTTGTATAAGAATCCTAGGAACTAGCTTCGGAAGATACAGACTCTGACCTTCAGTCACCCTAGTTCCAGTTCCTGGAAATTTGCTGACCTTCAACCTAGAATCAAGATAACAAAGAACCAGGCTGTCAAAGACCAGGATGTCACACACTAGCCAGTGATGGCGAACCTATGACATGCATGTCAGAGGTGACATGCGAACTCATTTTTTTTTGGTTGATTTTTCTTTGTTAAATGGCATTTAAATATATAAAATAAATATCAAAATATAAATCTTTGTTTTACTATGGTTGCAAATATCAAAACATTTCTATATCCTGTTCCAAGGCTCTTTGATCTACCTTCTGAGCTCTTAGCTCTATCTTCTGAGGTTGTTCCTTTTCCATAAGGAAGGACCTATATTTAGAGCTCACAAGCTTTCTCTGATTGCTTCCTACCAGTAAAAAGTGAGGGTTCCAGAGGCTATTTGAGCAATCTCAGTTTCTTCAATCCAAGTGAGTGGTGATTTCAGAACTCTCTTAAACCTTTGTGGTTTTCTTATGAGTCTGACTTGAATCTATTTGGTTTAAGAAAAGCCAGAAGAAAGAAAAAAAAGTGGGGGGGGGAGAAAAGACAAGCTACACCCACGATTATTTTAAGAAAGAATTTTGTGAGCCTGTCAGGCTGGTGTGGAATAGCACCCTTAAAATTCTTAGCACCCTCCTTTTTTTAGTTGATAGGGTCTACTAGATATCATCTTAATTCTTTCAAATGCCTTAATAAAATTTTAATAGCTATACCTTGATTTTGGCCTCTTTCACTTAAGGATTTTTACCAGCTATAGGATTAGGGGTGATAAGCAGTTTTACTGTCTGTATATTCCCTCTAAATTCTTTCTTTGGCTTTTTTTTTTTCCCTCAGCAGTAAAACACTTCCAACATTTTGCCAGGAAATATTCATTAGAAATATA
>NW_006294766.1:367527-369457 GCF_000327345.1 Myotis davidii
ATGAGCGTGACTGAGGGTGGCATCGCAACCTCCCAATCCGCCCTGCTCTGTGCATGACAGGGGGCGGTGCCCCAACTCCCCAATCGGCCCTGGTCTGAGCCCAACCAGGGGCTGCACCTAGGGATTAGGTCTGCCCTCTGCCACCTGGGAGCAGGCCTAAGCCAGCAGGTCATTATCTCCCGAGGGTTCCCAGAATGCGAGAGGGCACAGGCCGTACTGAGGGACCCCCCTCCACTCCCCTGAGTGCACAAATTTTTGTGCACCGGGCCTCTAGTGTGTATATATATATATATATATATATATATATATATATATATATATATATATATATATATATATATATATATATATATATATATATAGTTCAAGTTACTTCAGGCAACCATTTTGCCAAATGTCTTTACTACATCATACATGTTTCCACTTTCCTGGCCTGCTTTGGAAATTTTCTCACCTTTTTTCCAGCTACCACTAATAGTTTGCTCACCCGTTTTCTATTTGGTTTTTGTTTTTGTGTTTTTGCTACTGGGTTCTTAATGCTTTCTCAGTCCCTGCCCCACTCAGAGACCCAAGATCACATGTTTTAAGGTTTTGTTACTATAGCACTGTACTTCTAGGTACTAATTTCTACATCAGTTAACTTTTGCCATGTAACCACTCCAAAAGTGAGTTGCTTAACACAAAAATCATTCATTGAACAGCTCTTGAAGCTGAGGGTTGGCATTCTGACTGAACTCAGCTGCAAAGTTCTTCTGTTGGTTTCAGGTGGTCTTATTTATGCTTCCATGGCCAGCTGGCAGCCAGTGGCCTTGCTCATGCATCGGGTAGTTAGATGGCCTCCATGTGAGTTCTGGCCACATAGCACCATCTGGCAGGCTAACTCAGGCTCATTTGCATGGCAGTGCTGCCAAGTTCTGCAGAGCAGAAGGAGAAGTCCCAATGTACAACCACTTCTCAAGTCTCTGTTTAAGCAATCATTTCTACTATCCCTTTTCCACTTGGTCAAGGGATAGAATAGACTTTACTTCTCTCTGATAGTAACTGCAAAGTCTAATTGTAAAGGACATACATATAGGCACAATACAATTTGTAGACACTTTTGCAACCTATCAGTTAAATAAAAATAATATATATAAAATAGTAGTCTTTATTTTATTTTGTGTATTAACCATATCTACACTAATAAAAGAGAAACATGAAAATTGGTGTCACTCCACTACGCCCACCAGCCAATCAGAGCGACTATGCAAATTAACCCAACAGAGATGGCAGTTAATTTGCATACACAGGCTCCCATTGAAGACTGAAGACTAAAGACTGAAGACTAAAGCCTCTGCCAAAGGCCTGGGTCCCAGGTGCCAGAGGAAAACCAGTGCCAGCAGCTAGGGGAATGAAGGCCTATTGCATGAATCTTTATGCAATGGGTTTCTAGTTATATAATAAAGAGTGAGTATGCAAATTGACCATCACACTGTAATGGTCAAGATGGCCACGCCCACAGCAGAGGCCGAGTTCCTATAACGAGCCTTAAAGAGCAATCAGCAGGGACCTGAGGCTGTGTGGCCCTGGGCCAAAACCCCCCACCCCAGGGCCAGGCTAGGGAACCTCAGGCTGTGCCCCCCGCCCCAGCACTGGCCCATGGGACCTGAGGCCGCACCTCCCGTCCAGCGGGGCTTGACATGGGACCTCAGGTCGCACCTCCTGCCCCAGAGCCGGGCCGGAGGACCTGATGCTATGCCCTCTGCCCCGACACCAGGCTGGGGACCTGAGGTCACGCCTCCCGCCATGCGGGGCTTGATGGGGGACATCAAGGCATGCCCCCCCAGCCTGGGCCGGGGAACCTCAGGCCGCACCCCCTGCCCCAGCATCAGGCCAGGCCACTGAAGCTGCACCCGGCACCCAGCAGGGCTTGACGGGGGGGGGGCCGGCT
>NW_006294766.1:369558-372363 GCF_000327345.1 Myotis davidii
GGCCCCCGGCACCCAGCAGGGCTTGACGGGGGTGGGGCCGGCGGGGTCTGGATCTAGCCCGGTGGGGGTGGGGCCTGCCAGGTCTGGGCCTTGCATGATTTCGAGGCATACATTGTTGGGTGGGGACTTAACTCTGGTTCCCATGGCACACCCCAGACTCTGACAGGAGGAATATTTTCATATACATTTTACTAAGTTTCTTTCATCTCTGACACTTCTATTATAGAGAAAGGGAAAATAGCAATATTAAAATATTTCCTTTAATTAATTCCCTTTTAATGTGCACAAATTTTGTGCACCTGGTCACCAGTACATGATAATGCACATAAATTGATAATTTAATAATATTCTTTTTTTAATCCTTACCTGAGGATATGCTTTTATTGATTTTTGGAGAGGGGGTGGGAGAGAAAGAGAGAGAGAAACATTTATGTAAGAGAAACATCAATCAGTTGCCTCCCTCCCGAACCCTGACCAGGGATCAAACCTGCAACCTAGGTATGTTCCCTGATCTAGGTATGTGCCTAGGGATCGAAACTGAAACCTTTTAGTGTACAGGATGATGCTCCAAACAACTGAGCCACCCAGCCAGGCCTCAATAATATCCTTGGTAATTTATAACGTGTCTGACAAGAGCTTGTACTAGGAATAGTAAAGTCAGCTGCAGTTTACTTATTGTTTATTTGTACATGCACGATTAACATTTTCAACTAGTTGCCCGAATATGTGTCTCACTCATCAGAACTTCCTTCTTGGTTAGTCACAAAAGGGAATTTGTGAATTCCCTTCTCCCTCCCAGCGGCCTTTATCAGAATGGGCCACAGAGCCAAATCTGTCAAATTACCTTAGCCTGGCCCAACAGACTGAGGCGGACTTTCTGGTTCACTGACCTTAGAGCCGCCCTGGTAACGAGGCCAGAGGGCAACGCAGCGTGCCTCGGAGGCTGTGTGGGTGTCCCCTGCTCTCCAAGGGACTCATTTTAATTCTGCCAGATTGTCAGCACTTTTCAATAAGTGTCTAGCCTCACAAGGAAAGCTGCCAGCATCATTTCCTATTTGGCTTTGCCCTGTGAGTCCAGAGGAAACCTGATTATGTCACCTTTCTCTGGAACCACCCAATGCAGAGGCAGGAAGAGCATGGGTGGAGGGGAAGCGAGAGCTGAGGACTGGACATGGAAGAAGGTGGTATTTGGGAAAGCTCTTGCAGGGAGGGAGGGAAATAGGATAGACTAGGCCAAAGTGCCTGAAGCTGGAAGAAGGACAGTTTGTTGTCATCAAGAGCCCAAGTCCCTGGAGGAGACAAGAAGGAGGGTGTGTCCTCAGAGAAGGTAAACTATGGTGCTACAATGAGCTACAGAACTTTGGCTCTGTCTCTGCTGGTCCTATTGGCTGGCCAGAAACATTCACCCTGCGCCGCTCTCCTGTCTGCTCTAGAACTTATTCTTCACAGCAGAATTGACAATTGCTGTCCATATTTCTCTTCCCTTGCCCTATATACTGCATATGCATTTCTTTCTTTCTTCTTTTTCTGATTTCCTTCTGTTACAGAAAAGAAAGAGCCAAAGACTGGACATTGAGAATTGCCGTGGAGAAAGATTGGGTGTTTTATTATGAATGGCACGGTCCAGGAGAATGGGAAGCGAAGGCTCACAAGCCCAAACTCCCTGATCCAGGGTTTGGGGCCGGTTTTTAAGGTGAATGGGGAACAGGTATGCAGAAGCGCTGGTGGGGCAAGTTTTAATTGGAGGACCTTGGAGCTTGGTCATTTATGGTCAGGGTGTCAGCGCAGGATCTTCCTGGACAATGGGTCCTTTGCTTCTGAAAGGGTTCCGGTGTTTTAGTTCTGGTTATGCCCTTGTCCTTTGATTCTGACCTGGGTGAGCTCGAAACATTGGTTCCGGTTGCAGTTGGAGATCAAAGTTCTCTCCTCTGAGCACGCTTCAGCTGCATGACTTGCGGTTTTGGTCTGTTCTCTCCAAAAAGCAACTCAGTATCTCATTAAACAGAAGAAGACTATTTTGAGCTGGTTCTGTGGTTACACTTCTCCCTATTATTTTTCCTCTTTTATTCGTGTATTACATTTAACTGCTGGTACCTATAAATAGCATATGACTGTCTTAATATCTTCAGAAAAAAAAGACTGATTGTCACTTGTTGGAGGATATGAAACAGCCTATTGTAGAAAATTATATGTATACGTATATACAATCCCAGAAGTTTCTGTTGGCTATGGAATTTATTTTGCCGTACAAGAGTAAATCAGGAGCTTTTTATTATTGGGGCTGTGAGAAACTGAAGTTATTGTAAACTTACTGAGGAATGTTGAAGACCGTGACTGATTGTATGTGCTAGATACACAGTCAAGGGCCACTGTGGGAAGTACTGATAAAGAATTATGAAGAACAAAGTGTCAGAGTAATGGAACCACCCACACCGAGAATTATGATCAAGAATGATGAAAAACAGGATGTCAGAGTAAGCTTAGTGTCACGACTGATGCAAATTGAATAACTGCTGAAGGTTTAGTAAAAAGAAAGATGATGAATTGTACCTTCGATTCCATATAAAGAGAGCTGAATGTCCATTTTAGTTTTGCAGTCATTTGCTGGCTACCTGCATGAATTCGAGGTTTTGCATTGTTTTGGTTGGTCGATTTTGCTCAATAAAAAACTTGGCTCATTTACGTTTATACATGGGCTCATTCATTTGTGTTTAAATCCCGCCCAAACAATGTTGAGTAAATATCATTATGTTTGTTGGTTTGGGAATCGGATGGGCCAGGCTCAAATATACTGCTCTGCAATTT
>NW_006294766.1:372430-383664 GCF_000327345.1 Myotis davidii
TCCTCATTTGTAAAATCAGAATGACAATAGCTACCTTGCAGCATTGTTTTAAGGTTTAGAGCAGCGGTTCTCAACCTGTGGGTCGCGACCCCTTTGGGGGTCGAACGACCCTTTCACAGCGCCTAAGACTATTGGAAAACACATATATAATTACATATTGGTTTTGTGATTAATCACTATGATTTAATTCTGTTCAATTTGTAACAATGACATTGGGGGTCACCACAACATGAGGAACTGTATTAAAGGGTCGCGGCATTAGGAAGGTTGAGAACCACTGGTTTAGAGACACCTGTGCAAAGCTTCTGGCTATAATGCAGATTCTCAGCAGGTAGTCCACAAATGAAAGGAATGCTGCTTATTACAAGTTAAGTAAATTATGATGTGTTTGGGGGTATTTTTTTTTTTTTTTGCATGGAATACTGTCACCATTTAAAATAAAATTTCCAAAGACTTTTACTGTGGAACAAATGCTCATGGTAAAATATTAAGTATAAAGGCGGGTTACAAAAGTGGCTATGCAGTATGATTTAAACAAAGCAGACAAAACCTGTGTAAGAAAGAAACGTTTGGAAGGGCATAGACCAACACGCAGAAGGGCGTGTGCTGTCTACATACCCCGTACCGTACCGCCTCTTCTTCGTTGGCCATAGGGTTTGGCTCCTATGACACAGGCTGGACATGGCAGGTGCTGCTTTGGAAAGCACCTGGCAGTGAGGCCCTGATAGGAGGTGAACTGGGCCAGTGGAAAAAAGTCTGGGGTAGGGTTTTCTCTCTAACTAAAGTGACCCATGGCAGACACATCATTTTGGAGGCTCAAATATTGTCATATTTATATGCAGTACCCGGAACAGGAGGAACCATCTGCAAGTGTGAAGATATGGAGACAATGGCCTGGCCAGTGTGGCTCCGTTGGTTGAGCATTGACCCATGCACCAAGAATTCACTGGTTTGATTCCAGGTCAGAGCACATGCTCAGGTTGTGGATTCAATCCCTAACAGAGGATGTGCAGGAGGCAGCCAATGGATGAGGTTTCTCTCTCTTAGATGTTTCTATCTCTCTATCCCTCTCCCTTCCCCTCTCTCTAAAAATCAATAAAAACATTAAAAAAAATATAGAGCCAATGAACTCCTGGCACCTGATAAAATTGTTTGACTGCTTTAACAACATTTCCTCCAAACTTCTTATATGTAAAGTAATAAACCTCTATTTTTAAAGCCACTTTTTTTTAGTGTACTCGCTGTTTCTTGAAGCTGAATGCACACTGATTTGAAAAATAAGCTATTTTCATGCTTATTAACTTACTTCAGAACCTAGAATACAACATCCGACAAAACAGCTTTTAAAAACATAGGGTTTTTTTTGGGGGGGGGGGATTATATGCCCATTAAATAAAATTATGAAAATACAAATAAGTGTATAGAAATTAGCATGCACTCACAATTCCATATAATTATGTGATATAATCAGGTAACATTTTACCTGCATGCATATACACATATACATATCATATAATTGAGATCATACTGTACATAGTTTTTTACTTCATACACAATTTTGTACTAAAACAGTTTTTTTTATGCTGAGATGGGGGCTGTAGGTTAGTTTCTAGCAGGGAACCAGAGCCATGCATATTCCTTTACCATAGAAAAGTCTTCTTTTCTTTGGAAAGGTTATTGTTTCCTAGTGTTTTCTTTTTAAATGACAGTGATAGCTATCAGAATGACATGTGGTGATTACTAACAAAAGTTTGGCAGAAGGTAGTCAAAAATCACTATCATAAAATCTTTGTGGTGAACTTCCTATTATTTTGGAAGAAGCAAATGAAATGCCATAAACTATATCATTAAGCACTCATCTGTTAACTTTCTCAAAAGGGTGATCTTTCTATCAAGAGAGGCATACCAGGTGCTCTGAGAAGTAGCCAGTGGAAGAGGAGACCCAGTTTAAAGCTCCTCATACTTCCTTTTTCATATTACATGAAAAGATACAGCAGATACAAAGGCAAACTTGGGAGCGGCTAAAAACCTCAGGGTTCACATATAGGGAAGTCGTGTTTTGAAACAACAGTGGGAAGATTCTGAATTTTTGGAGTATGTTGCAGAGATGAGTCACAGACTGTGGGTTAAAGCAGGTAGATTTGTAGCTGGGAAGAGGAAGGTAGGATAATGATCAGTGTGATTTGAGTTTTCATAGCATTAAATTACATAGTAAACATGTAACAAATCTGTCTTGGGAATGATGTAATTGCCGGATTTTGTGTCTTTCTATATTATATGGCCCCACCCAGGATTAGTGATTTAGTGCTTTAATTGGGATGGGAATTTCCAGTAGATGAGTAATATAGGTAGTGACTACTATGAGGAAATCAAGGGCAACTCAACATTGAAAATATTGACTGAACTCATTTGAAGAATCAATCTAAGGGGCGATTTATACCTATTGGTAAGAGCCCAACACCTGGTGTCCCACCAATGTTACTGTAAAGCTAAAGTCTATTAGTTTTTTGCTCTGTTTGGGTGTCAGTGGTACATGGGATTAACTTTTTATATTACTGCAATACAATCTTTTACAGGTAACAGTGGCTTTTCTTTCTTTTCCAGTAATGTAGAGTAGTTTGTTGTAGCTCAAACCTTCCCGTGAGAATTAGAAATGCTGGACAATACATAAAACCATCAGTTTGACCACGTTAGGGAACTATAAAGCCACCAAGGGCTTTGAAGGGTCAAGATTCCTGGGGGAAGGTGCAATGGATAAATTTAGGAACCTCCTACAATTTTCTGGGTCCTCTCTCCCAGATCTTCACACGTATCATGACACGAGCTCACCTCCATTTCATAAAAAAACTTAGTAGTCGGCTGAGCCTCCCCCAAGGTAAGTGCTAGGGACTCAATTGTGCCTGATGTAGTAGGAGCCAATGCAGCTGTGGCACCAGGCCCTACCATAACCATCAAGGATCTGATTTCTGTCAGTTCTGGAGTTGGATAAAGCAATATGCTGCAGGGTAAGGGGTATTAACCTAGTGGGTCTGAAGAGGTCAGTGGGTCTGGGATTGCATGTCTTGTACATTTTGACCAATAAAATTTAAGTCAGGAGGGAGTCATTGCATATACTCCTCTTCCTTTCTCCTTCCAATAGACTATTCCAAGACAGGGTGTTTCTCTACAGTGAACAGTGTCTCTTCATGAAGCTGTGGTCATTTGCTATAACACACTAGCAAATACTAGCTTGTGTTTGCTTCTCCTTTTATGTCCCCTTTATTTTTTCTTGACTTTTACTATCTCAGATTATACCTCCAGTAAATAATTAGCATTTAACTTTTACCTTTAGATTTCTCTTCTGAGAAACATAGGTTAAGATAGAACGAATGTTTAGAGAAGTGAGCCCAATTTGGCTCTATTTTCTCCCTTTGGGCATTTGTCTATTGGTAAGTAGATGCCAAGAGTCTGAGAAGCTAAGTAAAGTTTCTAGCAATCTTAAAGTGTTGGTGGGCAAACATTGAATTTTAGGTCTACCAAGAAGGAGAGGTTCAGACAAACACTCCAGTTTTAACTTGTAACTGGCATCAAATCAACCAAACCTTTGATTGGATTAAAACAATGTTCCTCTTAACTAATTATCAAACAAAACCGAATTCCCTTTGGAAGATAACATTGTCTAGACTTAAAATATTTCTACAATTTGTCATATATATATATTGTGTAGCTACCAATCAAAAATTACTAGGCATACCAATAGATGAGACTGCTTCTCATGATACTGCAGATGAAACTGAAAAACAAGAATAAAAACAAATTATAGAAATATCCTCACTGGAGATTCAAATATTGAAATTATTATACACAGATTTTTACATATTCATATGCTCCAGGAATCAGATGGAAAATAGCATAAAATTAGAAAATTCTCCAAAAGGAAATTTTAGAACTAAAAAATATAATAATCAAAATTAAAAAGTTAATAGAAGCAGTTAAAAAGAGGAAGCATCAGAGATATATGGGAAATGGTAAAAATATCTGATATATATGTAACTTAAATCCTACCCCCACCCCCCAAAAAAGAGAAAGATGAAGCAGAGAAAAAATTTGAAGATCAAAATGATCAAATTTTATAAACCATCAAGTCACAAATTCAGAAAGCCATAAACTCCACGCAAATTAAATATAAAGAACACAACATACAGGTGTATTATAGTAAAATTGCTTAAAAAATAGACAAAGACAAAGAGAAAATTCTAATATGAGCTAGAGGGAAAAGATGTATGATTGTTCTGGGCCAGTCTCAACCTATCAATAGTGATGCTGCTGCTAGGATTGCCTGGGATGCTCCCCTTCTGGAGCCAATGTTGTGGCCGAACCAAACCTTGTGGTTCGTATGATTGCAAGACACATTAGCAGCAACAATCAAGGAACTTGGAAAAGACAAGGTTTATTACTCACAGGGCATGTCCATGGCCACACAGCAAAGTCGCCAGAAGAGAGAGTGAGAGCATGGACCTGGGGTTCTGCTTTTTTTAGGGTTGAAGGTGGGGTGCCTAGGGTTTTCTGGGTTCACTCTGAATTGGTGAATTTAAACATAAGAGCTGAAATTAAAGTGTGGGAAAGGAAAAGCAGCATCACCCAAAAGGTCAGTGATGGAGGTCAGCCAGGGCTTCCTCAAAAGGGAACTTCATGGGTGGGGTGCCCTGGCTCTCTCACTAGTTGTGTAGCTGGCAACGTGTTTATTCCAAACAGAAGTCTTTGCAGTGGACACTTCAGCAATCAAAACCTTAATGTCAGGCTATCACTTTACAATAAGAAAAGCTAATTGTTTTTTTAAATTACAATGATCTTTAAAATAGACACAATAAGACCAATGCTCAATTTCTCAACAAAAGCAAGTAGCCACAAACACCAAGACGGCATCTAATGTTAAAGCTAGGAAGAAAAACTGCACTGAAATTCTGTACCCACTGAACATATCTTTCCAACGTGAAAGTGAAACAAAGGAAATTAAAAGAAGCAAACTGTGGTTACGATAGAGGCTGAAACCAGTATGTATTGAAGACCTTGTACCTGTAAGTAGTATTCATATTTTACCTCACCTAATGGGAAATATACTCAATATCTCTATTTTAAAAAAGAAAATACCAACCCTGAGAGGGAGTAAACAACTTGTCCAAAGTCTCAAAGCTTGTTTTTCTGTCTCCAATCCATTTGTTTTCCGCACTATATTTTGTTGATGTAAGAAACAGCCAAACCTGTAGAGAATTTTTATGAGTTTATTTGAGGCAAACTGACAACATATGCTGGAGAGCAAGATCTCTGCTGGTCTGGAGCATAGCACCTTTGCAGCTTATCTTATACATTAGAATCAAAGGGGATTACTTGGAATCCATGGGTGGTAGGGAGGAGGGAGAAAGGAAAGCAGGGAAATCTCTGGGATTGGATAAAAAGTAAAGCAGATAGACAAATGCTTCTTTTACATGGGAGGGTGTAGGATAGGTAACAATAACCAATGAGGAGTTCTGTGGTCTCTGCTCTGGTGCAGTGATTGTGCCCTGAGGGGTCTGGAAAAAGAAAATTACCTTGACATTCCAAAGGCATGTTATTGTAGGTGCAAAAAGACAGGAGACAGGCTGAGTTAAGGTGAAGGTTGTCTTTTATCAAGGAAGATACCAGTCCAGGATATGACTGCCTGCCATCAACTGCTTTTAGTTAGGCAGTTTTTATTTCAGACCTTCCTGTGTGGTTACTTCAGGTCTGGGGTCTGTCAGGTCACCGTGGAGACCTCCCTGAGCTTGTCAGGCTTAGAGTGTGGCCCCTTTGGGATTCACGATTTATATCATCCTTGTAATCTGCTTCAGAATTCACATATTTCCTTGTCAGACACTATCTCAATTTGAATAATGTAGATGTTGAATCTAATCATGTAAATACAAAAAAAAATAATTTATTTTATATAAATCTGTCTTTGATTTTCAGATAATCCCTTGAGAATGCAACTTTTCAAGGTAACAGAGATGTTAACCACACTTCTCAGTAATGAGCCTGGGACTAGTGCTGGAGCCCAACAAGTTGAATGTAGCTAAAATAGGAAAGTAACCAACCTGATTCACTCATAATAAAATGTAGCTGTTTTCATTTTTATTTGTCTACATCAACTCAATCTCCCTAAACACATCTATCAAGATTGGAGGAATATCCAATTTTTATCTGGCAGAAAATGTAACTGTATTCATGGAGTGGGTGGGTGGGGCCCCTTTTTCGATTACAGGATTCTGTAAGAAACCCTGGGGATTATTGGAAATTTGAAATGGATCTCCGAGCTTAACTTTCATTGTCACTGTCAAAATACTCATTGTCCAATCTGAGCAGTTTATTCTACACCAAACTTCACAGTCAGGAATCTCAGTGCCACAGGCCCATCCAAGTATCCCCTGTTGAGAACTGGGCAGCCCCACCACTGTGGACGCTTTCCCACCACTGCCCTCCCTCAAGTCCAGCACTCCATTCTCTTTCAACTTTGACCTCTTCAGACAGCTCAGCTCATAGACTCCATTCTAGAGTTTTGGGGAAAAAAAAGACTTTTTTTTAGCACTATGTAGTATTTACATTTTTATTTTTCAATTATAGTTTACAGTTAATATATTTTGTATTGATTTCAGGTGTACAGCATAATGCTTAGATAATCATATACTTTACAAAGTGTCTCCCCTCCCCCCAATATTTCTAGTACCCACCTGGCACCATTCATCAGTTATTACAATATTATTGCCTACGTTCCCTGTGCTGTACTTTACAACCCCGTGACTGTCTTGTAACTACCAACTTGAACCTCTCAATCCCTTCACCTTTTTTAATCCCTCCCCCTCTGGCAACCATCATTCCATTCTCTGTATCTGAGTCTGTTCCTATTTTGTTTGTTTATTTGTTTTGTTCTTTAGACTCCACATATAAGTGAAAACTGTGGTATTTTTTTCTCTAATTGTCTTGTTTTACTTAGTATAGTAGGTCCACCCATGCTGCTGCAAATGGTAAGATTTCATTCTTTTTCATGGCCATGTAATATTCTATATATACTAATAAAGGCCTGTGGCCATGATGCTGTAATGCAGAAAGACCAAACAACCAGTCACCAGGATGTTTAGAGACCAGAACACCACGGCCCCAGCAGGGACATGCACCCTGATCAGGGGTGTGGCTGGCCTGCAAACCACCTGCACCCCAAGCCCAGGCCAGCCTCGCCCCCCAACGGAATTGGCCCTTGAGGAATCAGCTGATAGTCATCTTGCTGTCAGCGGCCTGACAGCCAGGAATCCCATTCACCAGCACCCAGGACCCAAAAAGCATGTTTTTATATCATGTTTTTGTTGTTTTTATATTATGTGTTTGTTGTTGTTATATCATGTTGTTATTTTTTATTTATTAATAAATTTATATATTACTTTCATATATTTTTTCTAATTTTCTTTAATCTCTGACACTTCTATTATAGAGAAAGAGCAAATAGTGACATTAAAATATTTCTTCCAATTAATTCCCTTTCAATGTGCATAAATTCATGCACCAGGCCACTAGTTGTATATATAGGTACTACAGCTTTTTTTTCTTTTTTATCCTCATCTGAGGATATTTTTGGATTGATTTTTAGGGAGAGTGGAAGAGAGAGGGAAAAACAGAGAGAAACATCTATGCAAGAGAAACACATTGATTCATTGCCTCCTGCATCAGCCCCAATCAGGACCTGGGCCAGGGAGGAGCCTATAACCAACTATGTACTCAAACCCAGGATCAAACCCAGGATCCTCTGGTCTGCAGGCCAATGTCGTACCCACTAAGCCACACTGGCCAGGGCTGTACCACAGCCTTTTTTATTCACTCGTCTATTGATGGTCACTTGGGTTGCTTCCATGTCGTGGCTATTGTAAATAATGCTGCAATGAACATATGGGTACATATATTCTTTCAAATTAGTGTTTTGGGTTTCTTCAGATATAGCCTCAGAAATGGAATCACTGGTCATAAGGCAGTTCCATTTTTAATTTTTCAGGTAACTCCATACTGCTTCCCACAGTAGCTGTACCAGTCTATGTTCCCACCAACAGTGCACTAGGGATCCCCTTTCCCCACATCCTTGTCAGCTCTTGTTCTTTGTTGATTTATTGATGATAGCCATTCTGAAAAAGCCTTTAACTTTTTTCCTGGAAACAAATGAAGCTCCGGCTCTCAACATCCAAAACTTTGCCAGCCCTCTTAAGAACAGGAAAAAATGTTTCTGAGCCCACATTTAGGAAACACACACACACACACGAATGCTGTAAGAAGAACCTAAGGGATATATAACCAAAATATCTTGGGCAGCACCTTGGAGATATCTCACAATTGTTTGGGACACAGTTTAAGCTGGTACGTATGGGTATTGGCAGGGAAATTTCCAGCAAAGGAATTGGTGGCACTCCTGCTAAGGCAGAAGTTTAACTTTATTCTGTAGTCACAGGCTACAAGGAACAATATCATCTTTCCAAAAGCTGTGGTTGGGGCAGAGTTATGTGCTTGGGATGGAATGATATTTTGATGGGACAGCTCATCAGCACTAGAGGAAGATGAGTGGTGGAGGTGCTGCGGATGCAGAATAGCTCCGTGGATGTGCATGCGTGCACATGAAGAAGGAGGAGGCGGGACTCCCCTCTGTTCAGAATGGCCCATGGCCTGAGAGACAGTGCAAGCAAGAATGGTCCCAGAAAATGGGGGCAAGGGTGGACTGAAATAATTCCTTCCTTAATTGATTTTCTCAGGGTTGGTGTGGTCTAAGAAATAAAGCTAGTGTATAGTTGGGTGGATGCTAATATAATAGGATCAATAATTACAATACTTACCACCAGGCAGTGAACCTCACCAACATTTCAGCTACTCTGATAAATGCTTTATATTCATCACTAGAGGCCTGATGCATGAAATTTGTGCAGGGGTAGGGTCCTTAGGTCTGGCCGGCAATCAGGGTTGATCTGTGGGGTGACTGGTGGGGTGATCGCCCCACCTCCACTCGCACCCGCCTTGGCTGGCAGCCTGGCACCACCGGCTTGCAGGCCCCGTCCCCCACCACCACGAGACCTGCGGGCTGGGGGGCAGCTCCTGCATTGAGCGGCTGCCCTCTGGTGGTCAGTGTGCATCATAGTGACTACCCGTTGTTCCACTGTTCTGTCTATTTGCATGTTAGCGTTATATTATATAGGATGTCAGTTACCACCCTGAAAGTAAGTGACCTTAGCCTCACTTTACAGGTGAGATACCTGGGGCAGGTAAGCCTCAGAGTAGTTAAAAGTAGAGCTGGGATTCAAACCCAAGTCTAAACCCAAAGGGTTCGTATTTACCATTATTCCTCATTTATTCATAAGAACAAAGCCAATGCTATTCCCTCTTCTTACCAAAGCACAATGCACTAGAGACTGTGGCTCCGGAATTGACATTAGAAATAGTAGACTCAAACTTTCTAGGACCAGTTGATAGAGAATGCAAACCTGATATGAACTGGGAAAAAAGGAGGTAATTTACTGCCAGCAATGAATTTGGATTTTTAAAAAATCTTGTTAGAATGCCTGGATACCTACTTATATATTAGGCAGAAATTATGTTCATTGCTTGGGTGTAATAGCAATAATTTTTCAATAGTTTTTAAATAAATTAAAATGTGACTCCTCTTTCTTTGTTTTAGACAATTAGATCTACTAATCTCTTGCCTCATCTTCTTTAAAAAATGTAACATTTTGGTAATTATAAAAAATAAGCATTCTATAAATGTACTTAAAACCATTGAATTGTACACTTTAAACAAATATTATATATAAATTATAGTTCACTAAGCTGTTAAAAATAAAAGTATGCTTTCTTATTAAAGTTATTTATATCTCTACACAGCTTCTTCAGTTCCATAGTATATGCATACACTGACTTTATGTAGTTATAGTTACTTTATGTTTGTTTGTATTAAGATGATTTGGAATATACTATTCTCCAGTCACATATTTGTGTTGCTAATAGTTGCACAGATTCTTTCATATCACTTATTAGTGTGCAGTCAGCCACTGTGTACCTATTGCACAATTGCTTCCTGGATTCTGCTCTTACAAATGCCACTGTTTCACAAACACGTGCACATACAGCTTATATTCATTAAGATAAATTCCCAATAGTGGGGTTACTAAATCAAAACCTATGATTCTTTTTGTGTTCTTTTCACGGGTTTCTTGAAATAGTGGATCAATTTTAATGGCACTGACAACTTGGAGGTCACACATATCTTGCTGGTTTTCCCCTTGTGTGTAGTACTTGCAGTTCCCTCTTTCTTTGTTGTTATAAAGGCGTTTGTAGCATCTCCAAGCAACTAAGACAATAATGAAGACTTAAAAATATAAGTATTGCATTCCATAAATAGTATTGAATGTTGGTACAAATGCTCATCAATGTTTATTATCTGGATGTTATCTTCATGCTATCCTATCTAATAAAAGACAAACATGGCAATTAACTGTACCTTCACTATGCTTCCCATTGGCTAAATCAGGGTGATATACAAATTAACCACCAGCCAAGATGGCGGCCAGCAGCAACACAGCTGAAGCAAACAGGAGGCTTGCTTGCTCCAGTGATGGAGGAAGCCCAAGTTTCCCTTCTGCTGCGGTCTGGCTCTAAACTCTGAGAGCAACAAAGTTTCAATTATAGAAGGTAAATAAAACCCAGAATAAAAAAAAGAAAGAAAGGAGAGGCTGGGAACTTCAGTCACAGGCCAGCCTGAAAACGGCCCTCAACCCCTCACCCAGACTGGCCAGGCATCCCAGTGGGAACCCCCACCCTGAAGGGGGTGTAGCCAGCCTGAAAACGGCCCTCAGCCCCTCACCCAGGCTGGACAGGCACCCCAGTGGGGACCCCCACCCTGAAGGGGGTGTGACCAGCTGCAAACAGCCATCATCCCCTCACCCAGGCTGGCCAGGCATCCCACCGGGATGCCCACCCTGATCCTGGACACCCTTCAGAGCAAACCAGCTGGCGCCCACCTGTGCATCAGGCCTCAATCCTATATAGTAAAAGGGTAATGTGCAAACTGACCCTAACAGCAGAAGGACTGGAAATGACTGGTCACTATGACACACACTGACCACCAGGCGGCAGATGCTCAATGCAGGAGCTGCCCCCTGGTGGTCAGGGCGCTCTCACATGGGAGGAGCTCTGCTCAGCCACAAGCCAGGCTGATGGCT
>NW_006294766.1:383866-384320 GCF_000327345.1 Myotis davidii
GAAAGAAAGAAAGAAAGAAAGAAAGAAAGAAAGAAAGAAAGAAAGAAAGAAAGAAAGAAAATGAAAGAAAGAGAAAGGGGGAGGGAGATTAATGTGACTTTTGCATTAAGCACTGAGGAGTTTAAATTAAGAGAGCAGAGTACATTGTGGCAGTGAAGGCTAAACAATGTCTTATACTTACCTTGAAAATTTCAAAGTACACAGTAGGTGCTTAATAGGTTCTCCAGAAATGGAATTAAAATTGCAGTGCTGGGCAAAGGACCTAAATAGACACTTTTCAAAAGAGGACATTCAGAAAGCCAAGAGACATATGAAAACATGCTCAAAGTCACTAATCATCCGAGAAATGCAAATCAAAACAACAATGAGGTACCATCTCACACCTGACAGACTGACTATCATCAACAAATCAACAAACGACAAGTGCTGGAGAGGATGTGGAGAAAAAGGAACA
>NW_006294766.1:384589-397094 GCF_000327345.1 Myotis davidii
GGAGGGAGGGGGATGAGATCAACCGAAGGACTTGTATGCATGCATATATGCATAACCAATGGACATGGGACGCTGGGGGGTGAGGGAGGCCAGAGGATAGTCAAGGGCAGGGAAAAAAAAAGACACATATGTAATACCCTTTGTAATACTTTAAGCAATTAAAAAAATAAAATAAAATGAAGAGAAAACAACAACAACAACAAAAAAAAGGGAAATTAAAAATAAAATAAAATAAAATTGCAGTGCTAAGCAAATTCCCATGATTCCAGTAAGTAGGACAAAGCTTAGCTGTGGCAGGAAGGTGGTTCTATACAACGTAAGAATAAGCATCTGCCCTCCAGGTGTACACTAATAGGAAAACGCCCTAATGGCATGTATCAACCAGCCACAATTTATGTATCATTAAGAAGTTATTAGATTCTTTTGTATTCACTGTCTTTCTTAGGGGTACAGCTAATTGTGAGGGATTACATAGACAGAACTGAAACTTCAAAAGCCGGGTGATTCTCCTAATGTGAGCAGCAGAATTGGGATCAAACCCTAAGTTTCCAGCAGCAAACCTCAGACTCCATCACCACACAAGCTTTTTCCTGACCATTGTCCCAGGAAACACTGCTTCAGAGAGTGCGTGCTGTTTGCTCTATTACACTTTACGAAAGTCACATTGGAAGATTAAATATGCCAAGCCATGGAGAAATCTGTGCAGTCCAGTAAAGGACTTGTAGTAGAGGACTTAAAAAATATCAACATTCATTTATAAATAACTTAAGGATTTAGTTTTTTTCCCTTGTGAAATAAATGGTGATGTTCTTTTCTCTCAAGTTTGTAAACACTTCTTAGGAATGCCATGTCAAAAGCTAACAGGCCTGCATAAACCATTATATTAGTTATTCTATCAAAGGGAAATGAAATTCATATGCTGACATCTTTTCTGGCTCTCAGTGGACTATAGTGTAACCCCTCGTATTATGTTAAAACAGGTTAACAAATAAATGTACTTGCTCTTTGCTATGTATCTCCAAAAATGAGGATATGTTTATTGATGATTTAGAGAAAGAAAGAAACAACAATGTGAGAGAGAAACATTGATTGGTTGACTCGTGTTTGCACAGACAGGGATCGAAGCCCAAACCCTTTGGTATATGGGATGACACTTTAACCAACTGAGCCAACAGGCCAGGGCTCCATGAGTGTTTTTGTTCATGAGATGATTGTGTACCATGTGTGTCACAGCAGAAAAGGGCTCAGAACTGCTGATCCAGGTTTCCTCCTCATTTCACAGGTAAGAATTCTGGTCCTCGGGGGGTGACAGGACTGGCTAATATCACTGACTGGGCTGGGCTTCTCACTACACTTTTTGTTCCATGTGATCTCTTTTCCTATCATGGAATCTTTCACCCAACCCAGGTTCTAGGGTAACATGAATAACAACTTCAAGTTCTTGGAGGAAGCAAGTATATAAGCACTTTTTAAGAAAATATGCTGCTAAGAGGCAAAGAAAGACAAATTTTAGAAGGGCCAGCCCTGAACTACAAATGTCTACTCCTTTATTTTCTCCTCTCCAACTAAAGTGGAGATCACTGGCAAGGGCCTGAATCCAGTCAGTATCAGGCAGACAGGGCAGCTAATGGCAAAATGTGAAGGAAAATCATTTCCTTTTGTTCCAGGACTAATTTGAAACAACAACAAAAATAACCATATTATATTTTGAATTCTTGTTGTACTTTATTTCTGCTGGGTTCTAGTTCAGTTAAGCACTGCATTTTGAAAATTTAAAATAAGTTAGAGAATTAGAAGTTGAAAAATTCCCAAGTAAAACTTTCTAAAAATCCATTAGGCTTAGATCTCCTGATAGCTGTCAAAACTAAACTGCTCTATTTATATAAAATGGTGAGACAAATTATCTACCAATTAACTAATGATATCCTAGAATCTTGGAACAAAAACCATGCCTCACTAGTAAATGTCTGGTTAATTCCAACAAAATGTGGCTTCTAAAGCCAAGTAAAATAATTTAAAATACTATATAAATATATGATACCAAGGTTATTTCCAAATGAGATAAAAATCTATTTAAAATTCTTCCAGTGTGGTATATATGTGTCTATTTCAATGTAATGTCCCTTGCTTGTTGTATTGGAAAAAGTTAGCCATTATGTGTTTCTGTTGTTCTGATTCAAAAGCTATATAAAATTTGAGATGTGAACTAATTTTATTTCAATCTGGAATTGATGGAGTATGTCAATCTGTGTGACCAGGTATTATGTGAAGTATCTAATATGGAATATTGAGTAAGAGAAAGGAATATTTTGTATTAGGGTACTCCAGGGAAACTACATATATAAACTTTTGTGTTATTCAGGCCTTCAATGGATTGGGTGATGCTCACCCTCATTGGAAGTGCCATTTGCTTTACTGAGTCCACCAGTTCTAATGCTAATCTAATCCAGAAACACCTTCACAGACATACCCAGAAAAAAATGCTAGCCAAGTATCTGGGTATCACATAACCCAGTTAAGTTGATACATAAAGTTAACCATCATAAATCCACCCCTTATCAAGTTGGCATGCATACTCATCTCCTTAAACCATACTTAACCTCAAAATAGAGACAATAAAATAATCATAGTTCCACTTAACATGCTACAACTATCCTGCATACAACCCAAGTGCATTAACCCTTCCTCCACAAGAGGAGGTACTTGATATTTATTCTTTTCCCAGATATCCTGTAACTAAGATACTATTATGTAAATTACTATTTATGCATATCAATACAATTGACTATGATATAAAGTCTGTACATCTTATGTTACATATGGGAATAAGAGAAAAAATAAAACAAAGATGTTTATGCATATGTATATATACACACATATATGTACACAAATGTATTCATAACAAAACAAAAAGGAGGAACTACTCTTTATTTATACTGCTTAATAATAAGGAGGAATACTCATGACCATTATAGTCTTTGTTTCTGATTGGTTATGTGGTTGCAGCTGGTATTTATAACTACCTTTTCCCACTACCCATTCTGTATCCCCTGTGCCTTCAGCAGGCACCACAGCTGGCCCTGCCTGGTTCTTTACCCGGTGGGGTGACCCAAACATTCCTTCCTGAAGGGTACAGGTCATTAGTAGTCTTTCCTGGATTGGGCTGTTGTAGTTTTCTATTTCTTCATTTTTGGAACAGAAGGAATCACAATTTATTTCAGCTTTTCAGTTCTTCCCATTATGGCCAATATCCTTCCCATGTGTAAGTACTTCAATTCTATCATATGTGCCATTTTTATCCTTTTACATTTCTGTGAAATTTACCTTTGTCATCTGTTGTCAATTGAATTTTTCTAACAGACCACAAGCACCATAAAATGTTATGGAGTGCATACAGAATAGAGACTGCAGCTCATCTATGCTGTGTGAAGACATAAACTTACTGAAGAAATAGTACTGATCCCTGGGGACTAATAAATATAAATTCTAAGTAAATGGTAGCTCCAAATCTTACACAAACACTGACACTGGTTACTCCACTGAAAGGAAATAACAGTCATTTGCTGAATTCTTATGTGGCTCTTATTTGGCTCCCTGCTTACTATGTCATAGATCCTCATGGTGTCTTAAAAAAAAAAAAACAAATATTAAAAAATATGCAGTCCAACCTATCACCTCAATCAGGAGTTGTCTGTCTCTCTGTGTCTGAGTAGAGAAGAGAAAAAGATGGCAATCGAGAAAAACGTAATGGAGCACCTGGTTCGGATACCTGCTCCCCGTCACTGAAGCACAGGGGACATCCCCGACTGGCCCAGACAGTTCTGCTTTCTGCTGTGGCTACCGGTCTGATTTTATTAGTGTCCCTTCCTTTCTTTCCTTAGAGAGCTTTCCTGCTGCTCATTTTCCAAGACGCTTGAGCAAGGAATCTTAAATCTTATCTGTCAGTTCCTGAATCTCTTACTTAGCTCTCTCCAGGAGGTGACAGCTTACTTTTAAGTGAGAAACCACATGGCCTGTTAGTGTCAGTCAACTGCATCTGGGTCTCAGGTGGCTCTTACCAAGGTCATGCACAGAGCACTGTGGACTGAAAAGGGGGCTCTGTAATAAATCTGACTAGAAGTAACCTCAGGGGGTATCTGATCATAAATTCCCACCTGGCAGGTCACGGTGGGCAGTCATGCCCCAGGCCTATCAAAAGGTTTATTTTTGCCTTAAGCAGGCATTATCCTTTTAATCTTTTTCCCATCTAAGTTAACACAACTTTAAAATACTGGAGTAGACCTCCTTTTTTGGACCCTACATAGGTGTAACCACCCTCAAGGGAGCGCTTACTCTTGTGAACTATCCCGTAATCTCCCACTTTCATGTGATCTTCCTTACATTCCCTCCTTAATTCCAAATGTGTAAAAGAAACGGCAAAACTGTCATTCTCTGGAGCATTTGAGGTCTGCCTCTCAGCATGCCATCAGTTTGTTCCAATAAACTCTTAAGAATCTCTACAGGTTTGGATGTTTCTTACGTTGACAGCACAGAGCGTGAACCAGCTGCTGAGGGAAGGGCTGTCAGCCTGCACAGATCAGAGGGACAACGAGAAGGAAAACATACCAATTCCTAACAACTATCAAATGAGTTATGATTTGTGAAATGATTAGAACAGTAATCATGCAGCAAAGTGCTTGATCAAAGTAAAATATATCGATTTAGAGAAGACAAGTGGGGCTGCTAGCATCTTGGTTACAAAGAGGCTTAATGGATGCTATAGTGAGTTAAATAGTGTCCTCCCCCGCAAAAAAAAAAAAAAAAAAAAAAATTCATGTCCACCAAGAACCTCAGTCTGTGATCTTATGTGAAATAAGGGTCTTTGCAGATGCAGTTAGGGTAAGGTTTGAGATGAAATCCTAGCAGGTTAGAGTAAGCTCTAACTCCAATGAAAACTGTAAGAGAAGAGGAGAAACACAGGGAGACAGGAGTGTAAAGATGGAGGCAGAGACTGGAGTGATGCTTCAACAAGCCAAGGAATGCGAAGACTTGCTGGCACCACCAGAAGCGACAGGGTTGAGCTACAGGCGTGAAATAGTATTTCCCTCAGACCCTGCAGGAAGAAGCAACCCTACCAGATCCTTGACTTTGGACCTCTGACCGACAGAACTGTGAGGGAATAAGTTTCTATTCTCGTAAGTCACCCAGTTTGTAGTAATTCACTGTGGTGGCCCCAGAAAATCAGCTGTAGATTTCTAGCTTAAGTCTGCACAAGTTCTTTGTTAGCTCATGGAAGAATACAAACAAGTTTTGCTCTGGAAGGGTAGGTTGAAAGGGTGTATTTGTCCACAAATATTCTTATAACCTTAATCCAAATAGACTTGTATATGTAAAGGATATTAATGCAGTGAACACATACACCAGGCTAATACTAGATGCATTTTGGGTTTGCTGCCAACCCATACACTTCTCTGAAAACTACCTTTGTGAACCGTGACGGCCATATCTATAAAGTGTGACCTTGCCTTCCTCTCATAGCCACAGCTGTTTGTCCCCAGGGCAAGGGACCCCTGACTTCTTAGACTAATTAAGTATTTCTCAGAGTAATTTGGAATTGGGGTCCAAAGCCACTGGGCAGTTTTTGCTGGTTACGTAAATAAAGAACATATCATGTTGAGAGGACTCATTTGACCATAAGCTAACAAGGTAGAGAACCTGAAAAAAGAAAAAGACACAACTAGATAGAATCAGGATAAAAGACTACATAGCACTAGGCAGCAGTGCCTTTGTTTCTAATTCTAATCCCTGAGATCCTCACAACATTCTCACCACTGGGAGGCAATTAGGGAGGGTGGTGGTTAGGAATGGGGGCTCTGGAGCCAGGCTGCCTTGTGTGTGTTTCCTGACCTCTCTCTCAGTTTCCTCACTGTAGTTGGGACTAATAACAGTATCCCCATCAAAGAGGTGTTCCTTGGATTAAATGTACCAGTAAAAAGCATTCAGGATGATTAAAGCAAATCAGGCGCATTAATCTGAAGCGTTTAGAAGTGTTACATCATACCCATTCCGGAACTGTTGGGTGTTAATGTAATTACCCCTCCTCCCCAAAATGGCTTTTAAAATGTGCCACATTTCTAGCATCATTTTATGCTTATTAGAAAGTAGCACATTTAAGTTGCTTTTTCTGATATGTTTATACTTTTAGCTTTGCAGTAGGTCAACCATAATAAGGAGAAAGAAACAGTCATAGTACAGAGCCATTATTTTTTCCTTCTTGACAATGTTTCAAGCCAATAAGCACACTGAAACACAAAGTAACTAGTAAAAAGCTACTTATTTTATGGGTATATTTGTTGTGGGTGTATTTATTAATCCTCACCTGAGGATATTTTTTCCTTTTTTTTTTTTTTAGAGAGAGAGAGTGGAAGGGAGGGAGGAGAAGAGAGAGAGGGAAATATTGATGTGAGAGAGACACATTGATTGGTTGCCTCCTGCACGCACCACAACTGGGACTGGGGATTGAACCTGCAACCCAGGTACATGCCCTTGACTGAGAATCGAACCTATGACCCTTTCATGCATTGGCTGACGCTGTAAATACTGAGCCACACATGACCAGGACTGCTGTTCTCTTTCTATGTGCATAGTTGGCACAGCGATGTGCAAGTTGTAGTGCCTACTCTCATTTTAACAGAAACATTGTGTAAGAAAAAACAAAGGCATGTTAATTTAAGTGCTTGTTATCCTGGGAAGTAAGCAGCAGTTTAAGGCTATTAGCTTAGGAGAAAAGTAGAATTCCTATGAGAGAGATAGTTGTACATGTTTGGAAAATATCTGAACAGATTTTGGCCCTGAGGGTCAGGTTCAGACAAAGAAAAGTTTAGTTCTCTAATCGTAAAGAAACAACAACTTTTGTTGCTTCCTAAGTCAATGATGGAGACTCAGACACAGATGTTGGAGAAATCCTGAAACAGAGAGGCACGGACCCTTAATATCCTGATGGGCCCTGAAGAGAAACTGCTAGAGATGGTAGAATGGCTGGGGGGCTTTGGGGCAGTGAGATGGCTATTATTCTATTTTAAATTGTTGCCTTTTTGTGCTTTTGCATAATTCCTATTCAGGATCCCCAAATCTTCAGTAAATCTATTATGCACTGGTATTCAGGCACATGATGAGGTGAGTTAGAGCCAAACAGTGAGGGCAGCTGCATGGGCTACAGAGGGAAGGCATCTTGATACAAATGTCATAGGAGAAGCTTTCATTGTGATATAAAAGCTGGAGACATTGGTGGCAGCTGTGCTTAGCTGTTTTCTAGGCTTTTTTTTTTTTCCTTTTTGTAAACCTGTGTGTTCTTTAGAAAAACTAGGCCTAAAAGAGCACTCCTATAGCCCATTTAGTGCTGTAATCTGCAGTGTGCTTTACTTAAGAGAAACAAGAAACAAGATATCCTTGGGCCAGTGATAACTGCAGCAACTTAAAGAGAACTCAAGACTAGTTCTTCAAACTCTGATAGCTCTGCACTCTCACTGGGATGAACACTGCTGCGATGACTATTACAAAGAGCTCTATGAAGGAGAGATGGAGACCCACTCAGAAAATGTAGAGTGAGGCCTTGTTGTTTCCTGGTCAGGACACATGCCAGGGTTGTGGGCTGGGCCTGATCCCTGGTTAGAGCAAGCAAGTGTGGGAGACAATCTATTGATGACTCTCTCTCTCTCACCTCTCTCTCTCTCTTCAATCCTCTCAGAAAAAAAAAAAAAGTAGAGTGACAATATTAGCATCTAGAGGTAAGAGTAAATTGGTCTTCCCCTATCCTAATCCAGAAGTTAGGGAAACAAAATTGCTCTGTAAAAGCAATTGTTTTCTTAAAATAATTGTTAAAAAGAATAGTCATAAACTCCCAAGGATCCCATCACCATTTTCAACAAGAACCAATTTTGTTTCATTTTTACCCCATTCTTTTCCTCTTCCTTTTAATTTTATCATTTCATTTATAAATGTTTTAGTCTGTATCTCTAAGAGATAACAATTCTTATTTTATACATAACCATAATATAATGATCACACCTAAAAATTGATAATAATTACTTAATATTATCAAATATTATATCTGTGTTCAAATTTCACTGGTTATCTCATAACATTTATTCTTTTAAAATTTTTAAATTTGTTATAATTGGGGTCAAATAAAGGACACAGTGCTATTTCCTCCCTCACCCTTTTTTCTTTCATGTAATTTATTTGCTGAAGAACCTGGGACATTTTTCCTGTATTTTCTCACTCTCTGGATTTTATTGATCACATTCCTGTTGTGTTGTTTAATATATGCCTCTTCTATATTTCCTGTAGGTGGCAGTTTAATCTTGAGGCTTGATAAGATGTAGTTGTACCTTTTTCCTTTTCCTTTTCAAAATTAATTCATTAAATAATAGCGTGTAATTTCAACAGGAGGCACAAAATGCCTGATTGGTGTTTTTTTCTGTTAATAGTAGCCACTAATGACCATTGGCTATTTTTTTTAAAGATTGGCAAAATGGTAAGTTTCATGCTATTATTTTGTAGAAATTAAGTTATTAAGTATTTGATTAGGCTAAAATAGTTCATATAGAATAAGGTTAAATCCTTGATTCCTTTCTTCATCAGTTTTCAGAGTTAATAGTTAGTTCCTAGTACTGGTCACCCTCCAAAGGTGACCGCTGTTTTATAAAGTATTATTAATTATAATTATTATATTATAAATATTTCCTAATTGTTTATTATTAATGTGTACTTATTGTATTATTTAATATTTTACCCATAAATTCAAGCACATTTGGTATGTTTCAATCCATTGCAGTTATTTTTCTCACTAAGGTGGCTATCTTTACCCAAAAGAAACTTCTTCAAGTTGGTTCTGAGTTATTTTTGATAGCCTTGCTTTCTAATGTGATGACATAGTTCAGGATCATTTAATATATTTCCTGACTCAGAACTACAAGCAGCCATTTCTCAAAGGAGCCCTTTTTTTTTTTTTTTTTAGTGACAAATGGTAATTAGAGACCAAAATGAGGGTATGGGGGTGCTAATGACTACTTGTCTCAAGGCCTTTTCAATGAACATCTAGGGCTTTTTTATAAAGATAAATATATCATGAGCTTATCCTGGTGTTCACAATTAAATATTTATAGTTTTACTTAACCTCTTTGATTCTACATTTATATTTCCTTTATCCCACATAGGAAATCCCTTAAAAACACTAGCATAATTACTTATTAGTTTAATCACATAATATATACAAATAGCAGTGTAATTTTTCTAAGGTGCAAATATGGTCAAGCCATGTCTGTGTCTAAACTCCTTGTTGATTTCCCATCTTCTGAAGAACAAAACCCAAGCACGTTAACTTGCCATAAAAGGCACTTCATGATCTGACCCTACACCATGCTCTATTCCTCCTTCCTATTTTTTTCTTTTTTTGAGTCATCAGGGCAAGTCCAGATCAGAAGTTTTCTTATGCCTCCTACACTGGCACAAAAGGTCATTCTTTTTCTCTGTTGTTTTCTGACTCATACATGCTCTTATTAGTGCATTGACCAAACTGAATTCTATTTCTAATTCTAATTTACATATATGTGTGTTTTCTACTGGATTGTGCACATCTTGATAGCAAGGCCCATTCAATTTTGTATTCCTAGCCTTCTATTCCATGACAAATAGAAGGTGCTTCATAAATACTTGTTTAATGGGGATGTTTGATTTAGTAAGACTGAAGAGGTGCAAAATCTAGCAATTTTGTTTTCTGATGTTTCAGTAGCTATTTCTCTGTAGTGTTTTTAAGAAATTTATTTTCTGCTGCTAATACCTCATTGCTATGAATTAAACAGAGACAGAAATTATTTGCAAAGGCGTAAAAGTTCTTGTATTCTTTCATGATTAAGGTAAATAGAATGATAATGGTAGCAATAATATCTGTGAGCCCCATCAAACTTCAATGCAGTGACTCACTAGTCATCTCTCTAATGCTAACAGGCAGGATTCTGAAGGGTTTTCAGTGTCTGTGGGTTGTTATTCTAATAGACTGCATTTGTGATATTCCTCTTAATCAGACTCAGTTCTGTGACCAAGAACCAGGGTAGAGAATAAAGTTATTCTCTGATATTTTTTCTAACAGTTTTATTTTTTTATTACTTTAAATACTCACAGGATATATTTTTATGAAGAGAGAGGGAGAGAGAAAGAGACAGAAAGACAGAGAGATAAACAATGAAGTGAGAAAGAAACATGGATCAGTTACCTCCTATACTCACACCAACTGGGGATTACAACCACACCTAGATCTGTGCTTTATGGAATCCAAGCTGCACCCTTTTGCTGTACTGGACTACCTCCAACCAACAGAGCCATCTGGCCAGGGCTTTTCTAACAGTTTTAAACATTTGCTTTTGATAGTCATCAGGCAAGTGCAAATCAAAATTATTCTAAAATGCACTATACATCCACTAGAATAGCTACAATTAAAATGTTTGTTTACATTTTGCTACTGTTTCGTGCCAAAGTGTTTTGCATATATTAATAATTGTGCTTTTTTTCTCTAAGGGCATCTATACAACTGCTGTGGTAGTTTTCTCCCTTCGCCCTCCTTCTTCTGTATTTCTTATTGTTGTTGGAGTTGGTGATTTCTGGATAATTTATTTGCAAGTGTTTCCTATAGATGAGAAGGGTAGCAATTGAGGGTAGGAATTCAGGCTAAGTGATTTTGATTTTTACTAAGGCAGTATTTCTCTTCTGTAGTCATGAAATCTACTGACTTCCTCCAATTTAGTTTGTCTTTATGATCCCATATGAAGCCTTGCCTTTTTGCATTTATGTAGCTAATGGTTCCAGAAGGGCCTTCTGCCAGCCCAGTCCTATTCCTGAATCCTTTTTAGCAGACAAAGGATTTGGTTTGCTCTATAGAGATATTGCTCCATTTAGGAAGCAAACATTTTAGTGTGTGTGCTTTATGATACCTATTAGTACCGGATTGTCTTTTCTTCACGCTCTTTCTTTGTGTGCCCTGGGTGATAAGTGTTTTTGGTATCTGAGGTCAGCAGTTTCAGTTCAGGAAGCCATGGAAGTCTGCAGGTGGCTCTGAGAAGAATGGGATGTGCAGAAGAGTCCTAGAAATGCTGGATATCAGACATCAACAGGTAAAATGATGGGGCCCCCTTATCAGTAAGAACTGCTGTGATCAACGAGGACAGGGGGAAATGGAAATTGGGGAACAGGTTTAAAATGTGTTTGGTGAGAAGTCACACAGCAATGGTAGATTCAAGAAAAAAGCACTTGTAAAAGAGAGAGGGGTTACAAAGTGAATATTAGGAGTGGATCCCTTGGTGAAGGTGGTTTCCTTAGAAGAGGTGGTGAAGATACCATAGAAGGATGATATTGATGATAGAAGCCTTTGGGAACCAAGTTAAGATCTATAATTTAGGTGAGGTTGGTACCAGAAGTGGCATTTATTCTAGAAATACAAGAGGGAGCTCTTGAGGTGAGAAACTGGGAAACCTGCCACTTCTTTCTCTTCAAAAAGATCCTCCTTCTGGAGCAATTGAGATCTTGCTCCCTGGAATATGTGGTCAGTTTGCCTCAAATAAACTCATATAAAATAAAATAAAATAAAAATTCTCCTGCTTGAGAAAAACCCAACTCATTCAAATATGATTTGCAGAGTAATGGTACGACTACAAAGCCAAAGAATGCTACTCAGGCACACAAAAGCGGGGGAAAAGGAACTAAAAATAGGTACAAAACTTCCCTGTAAACTAAGAACACTGGTTAGAAAAATATTGCTCCAAAACAGAGGAAATCTGCAACACAATCTTCCAACATGAATTAAGGAGGGGGGGAGGGGTAAAATGATGATGTAATTGCAGCCATGAAGGAATACAATAGAAAATAAACACAAGAACGCAGGGGAGACATGGCCAGCAAAGGGAAGTTTGATGGTCAGTCAATAGGAAGGTGTGAAATATTGACTGGTAAATTTCAGGAAAGAAATAGAAGGAACAGATAATTATTTTGTAATAAAAATTAAATTGTAAATAAATTCATTTTGTAAATAAAGACTAAAGTTACAAGAAGCAAAAGGGAAATAGATGCTAGACAAGGCAGAATAGGATATATTGCATATATGCAGGAAAAGTGTAGCAAGTGAAAGAGGAATGAGCAAAAATATTTTAAAAAAGAGAGAGACCATGAAAGATAAAAGAGATAGGCAAACATGATCCAAAATATGAATAATTGGAGTTCTTCCAATTGAAGGAAAGCTAGAAGAATGGAGTAAAGCAAACATTTAAAAAATGGCTTGGCTCAGTGGTTGAGCAACAACCGATGAACCAGGAGGTCACAGTTTGATTCCCAGTTACGGCATATGCCTGGGTTGAGGGCTCAACCCCTAGTGTGGGGCATGCAGGAGTCAGCTAATCAGTGATTCTCTCTCATCACTGATGTTCTATCTCCCTCTCCCTTCCTTTCTGAAATCAATAAAAATATATTTTTAAAAAAT
>NW_006294766.1:397663-401251 GCF_000327345.1 Myotis davidii
ACCACACCTTTTTCCGAAGTGGTTGTACCACTTTACATTCTCACCCTCGGTGTGTGGGAGCTTTTGTTGTTTCACCACCTTGTGAGCATATGGTGCTGACAGTTATTTTCATTTCAGTCATTCTCCTGAATGTGTAGTGGGTGGTATTTCATGTGGTTTTGGTTTGTGTTTCCCAATGGCTAATGACGTTAAGTTTTATGTATGTTGCCATGTTTACCCCATGATTGGAGCTATTCTTTACTAGGAAGTTGTCCATGCCTTCAAAATCCTATTGGGATTATAACCAAATTACTTTAGTCCCGCACATTCCTTTAAGAGGTGTCACAATTTTCATATTTAGTCTTACTTTCCATTATTCATTATTCAAAGATTTATCTCTTTCAGGGGGCACTTTCATTTTATTTCATATTGATTCCAAGGTAGTTTTTTTTTTTTAGAATTCTTCCTAGATATTATATATATTTTTGAATATTATAAACGAGTTATGTTTTTTAAAATGTTTTTGTTAATGGGAAAGGTTCATTGTTATATATTTATCCTGTATCAGCTAAAATTGAACTTTCTTATAAGGTACTAGTATATACCTTTTCAGTTCTAGATATAATCATATCACATTACTAAATTTTTTTTTCAAATAGATATAACTTCTTTAACTTTTCTACTGCATTGTCTAAAATAGTTGTTCTGAAGCATGGTGATTTTGCCTCTCAAGAGACATTTGGCAAGTCTGGAAACAGTTTTGATTGTTGCAACTGGAGGAGGTGCTATGTAGTAGGTAGTCGCCAGGCATGCTACTAGACATCTCACAACGCATGGACAACGCCCCATGACAGACCCATCTGGCTCAAAAATGTGAATTGTGCTGAGTCTCAAATACTCTGCTTAAAAACTGTCAGAAAAACATGAAGTAGTGTTGAAGATAAAGCAATCTTGTCTTACTCTTGATTTTAATGATGGTCACTAATATGTATAAAATTAAATATAAACTAGTAATAATCATAAAAGGGAATTTATTCAACAATGCATGGTGAACTAATAATTTTCCAGTGGTAACAAGCTCACCATGGCAGTGATTTTCAAGAAGGTTGAGTTGTGGTAAAGGCGTGGAGGAAAAGAAGTTCACTATGTTGTAACGATAGCCTGGGGCATGCCCTTCCCTACCAGAGTGAGTGTACCAGACAAGGCTTGTTCATATCAGGTAGGCTCCATTGGACCTGCATGTAGAAGCCCAGGCCCTTGTATTTTACAATTAAAACAAGAATAGTTCACAGTGAAGGTCTTCTTTGGGTTAAAGCTCTTGTGAGCTTAATGTTTGCATGTTCAATAGGTGTATTCTGCCCTAACTCTTAATTTCCCCTGCAGCACTTTGAAGATTATTTTCCAATTTTGTCTTTGCATCTAATATTGATGAGAAATATGTTAGTAATTTGGCATTTTTCTTTCTTTGTGAGTGATGTCTTTTACTGTGAGCTTTTTTATTCTTGATACTCTAAAATTTTCCTACAATGGATCTTTTTCTCAATTTCTCTTTGCTCCTAGAGCTAAGATCTTTCATTGGAATGCCATGTCTTAAAATTTAAAATACCATTTGCTATTCCTTTGGCTGAGAACTTCTTAGCTTACTTCAATATCTTGTTTGATCAGCTGTGTCTACTTCAATAATCAACCCATTTGTTAACCGGAATTTTTCCCAAGGTATATCTAATTGGATGTCATTTCAAAAGAGATACTTCTAAGATTAAATTTTTTAAGATTCTGTCTCAACTCCAGTTATCTGCTGTCTTTTCAAATTGAATTTATTGGAGTGACATTGGTTAACAAAACCATAAGGTTTCAAGTATTCAACACAACAAAACATCTGCATACTGCATCAGGCACTCACCACCCAAAGTCAAGTCCCCTTCAGTTCCCACTTGTCCCTTTTTTGCCCACTCCCACTCCACCCACCCACCCCCTTTTTCTCTATCAGCATACTGGAGTCTGCCTATGTGTCTTATTTTTTTTTTTTTTTGCTTATTCCTTTCACTTTTTTTCACCCAACCCTCTCTCTTCTGACAGCCGTCAGAATGTTCTATGTATGCTTCTGTTTCTATTTTGTTTCTTAAATCATTTTTTGTTGATAAGATTCCACATATAAGTGAAATTATATGGTATTGTCTTTCTCTGGCTGGCTTATTTCACTTAGCATAACAATTCCATTATATATTGGCTTTCCTCAAGTTTAGGAGGTGGCACTATCACTATTATCTAAACTAACTAATATATAATCTGAGAAGGTGCTGTTCTAGATACTTTCACATACTAATTTACTTAATCCTCTAGTGAACTTTAAGCAACTGCTATTAACATAATTTAAAGATGAATAAAGTGAGTCAATGAGTGAGGGAGAAACTTGCTCAAGGCAATGGTGCTAGTAAGTTTGGAGCCAGGACACAATCCTATAGAGCCCCCTTTCTTCCCAGTGAACTAGCCAACCAACTTGCATGCTCATTGCTTGCTCCTGAAAGTAATTACCCCACTAGCTGCTAGCTTGCCTGCAGTGGATGGCATTGGCACATCCACACAGTTGTTTGCAGTCTTACTTGCCTGTGTGCCTTCCTGGTCCCTATGCATACCCAGGTTATGAAAGGGCATCTGGTTTGCAACTGCCTGTCCTCTAAATCTTTCAGGTGAGTCACCATTTCTAGACCAAAATCTCTTGTTTTCAAGGTTAGCTTCACATTGATTAGAAGAAAATCCTATTATTATGTAAACTTTAAATATGTAGTATACAAGTTGAAGGAGAGGAAAACATTAGTGAGACCTAAGGTTTACTACTTAATTTCTACTATATCTACTTGGACTGTTTGAAATTCCCAAGTCTTGACCCTGCATCTGAGTGTTGTTGGGATCATGGCAGAAGAAGAAAGGCTTTTTTTTTTTTAACTTTAATGCTCAGGAAGTTTTCGCCAAACGTACACTGATGGAATTAAACCTATTTTGTGCTTCAGTATCAATCTCTTTATACATAATTATAATGCAAATACAGATATATTTGATCACACACCAATGAAGAAAACAGTCTTCCGCCAAATGGAGAAGATCATGATTCCAAGCCGCTGATTTGGGGACCTCCTACAATGGGAAGACTTGCTTTGTTGCCTTCAGATATTGGGTCTACCGTATTTGCCGGCGTATAAGACGACTGGGTGTATAAGACGACCCCCTAACATTTCCACTCAAAATACAGAGTTTGTTATATACTCGCCGTATAAGACTACCCCCTCTTCCGCACACCTTCCACACACCAAATAAAAGGTAAAACAATATCAGATTTGATTTTAACATTTTAATTTATATTCAAATGCTTATGACATGCAGGAAAACTGTCACAAGGCTGTATGTAATCAAACATATACATAAAACAGTGCAAGTTTATTACCGGTAAACATACCGGTAATTCACTAAAGAAAACACACTCTATAGACTGGTACCGTAGATGCTTCTCAGGAACACAGGCAAGCAGCCCACAACCTAGAGGGACTGTCAATGATAGAAGTAAGATAACAAATAGAGGTAGAGAGCAAGTGCCGGGCAAGTCCCTAGCAA
>NW_006294766.1:401545-424033 GCF_000327345.1 Myotis davidii
CATACACCCAGCAGCGCTGCTGATGCCTGAACGGTATGTGGAATGAAGTGGGCAGGCATCGGGAGGCCACTATGGCACGGGGCAAGTACTATGGGCAGTCTATCTGAAGTGTACCTGGCGTATAAGACGATCCCCCACTTGGAGGCATATTTTTCAGCGCCAAAAAATCGTCTTATACGCCGGCAAATACAGTATTTGTTACCTGACACTGCAGTAAGCTTTTTCAATGGGTCATTCCCTCCTGGGCCTGATTTCCTAATTTCTCATGATATACAATCTGGTGATGCAGGTAATTTGTGTTCCTCTTCTGTTTATCCAGATACTTCCCCATTGGGGGTCGAACGACCCTTTCACATGGGTAGCCTAAGACCATCTTGCATATCAGATATTTATATTACGATTCATAACAGTAGCAACATTACAGTCATGAAGTAGCAACAAAAATAATTTTATGGTTGGGTCACAACATGAGGAACTGTCTTTAGAGGGCCAGAAGGTTGAGAACCACTGCTTTAGAACCTTGTCAGCAACAGGAGGCAATCAAAAATCTTGCTGCCCAAATCGTAGCTCATGGACCTGCAGCCCTGGGAGCTTGTCAGAAATATAGAATCTGAAGTCCCACTCCATTCCCACAAATCAGAACCTGCATTTTAAGAAAGGAAGGGAGTTCATATGCACATAGAAGCTCAAAGAGCACTGATCTAAGACATTTAAGACCTCCAGGTGAGTACAAATATCCACTTTCAATGAGTATTGAGTATTAGGGCATCTCATCAAAAGCACAGATTAATTTAAACAAGCTACTACTGCCGTGGTTTCCCACCCTGTTTTTTGTTTGTTTGTTTGTTTTTATCACATGGAGATTTCAAGTAGGTGCCCAGACCCGATTCCTAAAGACTGCAATGTGGAATAAGGCTCAGGTGTTTGTATCCCTTTAGAGCTCCTAAGTCAGTCCAATATGCATCTAAGGTTGATAACTTTTGTATAAGGAAATTTTCCTCACTTTGATTTCCTGAGATACTAAGGGTTTGGTGAGAAAGAAGTTACCATCACAAGGTGGAATGTTCACCATTAATCAGGAAGACTTTAGAGAAGTCTGTAGGATAATAATTCATCATTAACATTCACTTTTGCAGGGACCATTTAGGACAGTGGTTCTCAAAGTATGGCCCCTGGCCAGCAAGCAGCAGCATAATCTAAAACTTGTTAGAAATGAAAATTTTGGAACACCACATGAAAGTCATTGAATCAGAAACTCTAGGGCAGCGGTTCTCAACCTTAGCTGCACATTAGAATCACCTGGGAATCTTTTTAAAATCCTGATTTCTGGGCCTCTTCCTCCGGAAATTCTGTTTCTTTGTTATGAGGTGGGACCACAACATTAGTAACAAAGAAACAGAATTTCCAGAGGATGAGGCCCAGAAATGAGGATTTTAAAAAGATTCCCAGGTGATTCTAATGTGCAGCCAAGGTTGAGAACCACTGCTCTAGGGGGTGGGTCCCAGAAGATTGTCTGAGTAAACCCTCCATGTGATTCTGGTACCCATTAACATTTAAGTACTCCTTGTCTAGATTTAAAAGCCAGCAGAAAAAATCATTTTGTTAATTATCCAGAGCACATTTTTCCTGGGAAGTATTCCCAATCTTGTGATGAGTTGCATTCTTTCTTACCAGGGCACCTACTTCTCTCACCTCCAACCTACTCCCAGAAGTTGGTTCATATACTTCCTTGGGGGGAAGAAAGCACGTGTTGGATGATCCACCCTCTTGGACCCACTTCCCAGAAGCAAGTCATAATTCAGGAAGTGAAAGATGACATTGCTTTCAGAACCAGTGGCTAACTCCTTACATCACATTCATCGTCTTCATTAGCCATGAGCATCAGATCTAGCAGCAGCTTTGTTAAGTGTTTCTCCAATTCCAGAGCAGACTCTAGAGCAGTGGTTCTCAACCTTTCTTTGTTACTAATGTTGTGGCCCCACCCCATAACAAAGAAACAGAATTTCCGGAGGATGAGGCCCAGAAATCAGGATTTTAAAAAGATTCCCAGGTGATTCTAATGTGCAGCCAAGGTTGAGAACCACTGCTCTAGAGCTTTCATGCCAGTTTTCCAGTTATCTATCTTATGCCTCTGTTGGGGAGAAGGCTGAGTGCAGGGGAGAAACTGAGCGCAGAATATGCCTAACGCTAACCCTTAGTGGCCCGCAGGACTCAAACTTGAGACTTAAGGTTTAGATGAGTTCTTTTAAGTGTCCAGCCCAGCGAAAAAAAGTTTGCTTCCTTACACTGAAGAGGTAGCCATTTCAAATACCTGGATGTGCATCTGAATGAGATTAAATATCTGATAGAGCAGGGGTTCTCAACCTTGGCTGCACATTAGAATCACCTGGGAATCTTTTTAAAATCCTGGTTTCTGGGCCTCATCCTCCGGAAATTCTGTTTCTTTGTTACTAATGTTGTGGCCCCATGCTTTCTCTATGATTTCTCTCATGTTTTCTCTATGATTTCAGAAGTCTGATCTACTTCATGAATAGAGAAGTAGTAACAGAGAAGATTCATTAGCTTGAATATATTCCTGTTTTAAAAAAACAATTTATGGCACATCATGTAGGTCCTCTGGGGAATCTAAGAAGATGGACTAAAATGTGTTCTTTGCCTATAAGGGACATAACCCCCACTCCATAAGGCAGGGACCTACACAATTGATCTTAAGACAGGATATCGTGGAGGTTCTGCAGTGTGAAAGTATTAGGATAAACTACCCCTAGTCTCTCCTGCTTGGACATACTTTCTGAAATATATAATGTTATAGCCTTTTCCCAAAGCTTGGGGCAGAAGCCCAGCACTTCCAGAAGCAAGATAAGAAGAAATCCTCTCCACCTGGCTGACCTGTGCACTCTCCCCCACTTGACTGACTCATGCACCCACATACTGACCCCATTTTGCATGTTCTACCCTATATAAGAGAACCCAACCATCCCCTTGGGGCTGACACTGACACTCTGGTCTCAGCCTGTGGTGAGAGAATGTAATAAAATTTCTTAAACACTCACAATGTCCCTTGGCCCGGCTCCTTTCAGCACCAACCTAACACAAAGCACATGCAGCTGAGGGGCTTATGGAAGATTTTACGGATAAATTGGCATTTGAAACTAGTGTTGGAAGGCAAGTAAGAATGTAGGTAAACAAAAATGGAAGAAGGGCATTGCACCTGGAAAACGAGCACACACAGGCTGTAGGGATTAGACATAATCATGGTTTCTACACTCTGCAGGAAGACTGCAGTGGTTCATCCTCAAATGGTCTCCCAGAAATTCTGACCTGCCTCAACATATATCTTTTTCATTAGCCTCCTTTGAGAGTAGAGATTGTTTTACTTACCTTGGTAGCCCCACAGCTTTTAAGGAATAGTTTTGTAAATAATAGGTATGGACTCAAATTATTAAATAAAAGTATAGTTTACGTGTGCAGCCGTGTGATTTCTCATGGTCTGATGGGTTCTTAGATCTAGCCTAAGCCCTGTCTGGTGGAACTGACATAGAAGTGGCAGGTCACCAAATTTATCACTAGAGGGCAGTGAGGAGTCTGAGAATTTCCTGAGGGACAGCTATCCTGAGAGAAGGAGCCAGGCATTCTAACCGTGGCTCAGGCACAAGGATAAATGACATCATCAAAGGGAAGAGGTCATTATAAAAAGTCCTACTATTTGTCAGTTTTGATTTTTGAGAATTTCTTAGCTTATTTTAATATCAGTTGTTAAATTATCTGTGACTATTTCAATATTCAACCCATTTGTTAACTTGAATTTTCCCCACAGTATATCTAATTGAATCTTTCTATTTCCCCTTCTCATTTCAAAAGATACTTTTAGGGATTAAAAGTTTTAAGATTATGTCTCAATTTAAGTTATCTGTTGTCTTTTCAAATTTATTGCAGTGACATTGGTTAATAAAACATGGAGGTTTCAAGTATACAACTCAACAAAACATCTGCATACTGCATCAAGCACTCACTACCTATAGTCAAGTCTCTTTCAGTCCCCATTTGCCCCTTCTTTGCCCACTTCCACTTCACACATCCCCCTTTTTCCTCTATCTTCAACTGCTGTCTGTGCCTGTGTCATATTTTTGCTTAATTCATACACCTTTCTCATCCAATCCCCTCTCCTCTGACAGCTGTTAGTCTGTTCTATGTAGCCATGCTTCTGTTTCTACTTTAAATCTTTTTATTATTATTATGACTAGAGGCCCAGTGCACAAATTCATGCACCAGTAAGGTCCATAGGCCTGGCCTGTTGGATCAGGCCAAAACCAGCTCTCTGACATCCCCCGAGGTGTTCTGGATTGTGAGAGCATGCAGGCCAGGCCAAGGGACCCCACCGGTGCACAATCGGGGCCAGGGAGGGACTAGGGAGGTTGGCCAGCCTGGGAGGGACCACAGGAGGGCTCTAGGGCATGTCTGGCCTGTCTCGCTCAGTACCGATCAGCTGGACCCCAGAAGCAAACTAACCTACCTGTCAGAGCATCTGCCCCCTGGTGGTCAGTGCACATCATAGCAAGCAGTTGAGTGGCCTTAGCATATCATTAGCATATTATGCTTTGATTGGTTGAATGGCCGACCGGATGACCGGACACTTAGCATATTAGGATTTTATTATATAGGATACGTGGAGTTGGGGTGAGCAGAATCTCCCTCTGTGGGCTCTTATCTAATGAAGTTTGAAGAATAAATCCATGGACTAAAAGATTTTAAATAAAAACAGGGAAGCTTATTGAAAGCATATACAAATGCCCCCTGGGCAGGGGTCCCCTAAGGGACCCCAAATGGGAAAAGCCTGCTCTTTCTCTAAAATGGGAAAAAAACCTAAATCCTGTTCCGAGTCTTTTTATCTTTTGTTTATACATGCGGGCAGCTCTTTGTCTGAACATGACCCTTTTTCATTGGACCTTTCCTTAATTTATTTCCCCTGTGTTTTCCTAATTGGTCATTCTCTTGCATAGTATCAGTTTCAAAAATCAAAGCCCACCTGGTGTCACCCGCTTTCTCTCCCCCTTTTCTTGCAACCTTCCTCTATCCTCTGTGTATATATGGCTTCCTTTTGTAACATTTCTCCATCCTCTGTGAAAGTCAAAATAAGCATTTTGGTTTTGGAGCTGCCTCCTTCCCTTCATATATGCATTCCTCTCCCATGGACCCACTTTTCCATAAAACTGCCTGTCCTGTCTCAAATTCTCATCAGTGATATTCCACATATAAATGAAATTACATGGTATTTGCCTTTCTCTGGCTGGCTTATTTCACTTAGCATAATAATTCCATTATATATTGGCTTTCCTAAAGTACATTTCTGGATATTTTACATATTAATTTACTTAATTCTCTCATTCACTTTATGAATTAGGTGCTATTAACCCTATTTTAAAGATGAATACATTAAGTCAATGATTGAGGCAAAAACTTGCTCAAGGCCATGGAGCTAGTAAGTTTGGAGCCAGGACACAATCCTATGGAGTACCTTTCCATCCCAGGTGGTACTAGTCACCCAGGTTGCATGCTCATCGCTTGCTCCTGAAAGTGATTACCCCAATAGCTGCTAGCTTGCCCGCAATGGATGGCGTTGGCACATCCACAGTTGTTTGCTGTCTTAATTGCCTGTGTACCTTCCTGGTCCCTATACCACAGGTTATGAAGGGGCACCGGGGCTGCAGCTGCCTGTCTTCTGTAAATATTTCAGGTGAGTCACCATGTCTAGAACAAGAACTTTTATTTTCAAATTTAGCTTTACATTGATTAGAAGAAAATTCTACTATTTTGTAAACTTTAAATAAGTAGTATACAAGTTGAAGGAGAGGAAAACATTAGTTAGAAAAACATTAGTAGGTTTTACTACTTAATTTCTATTATATCTACTTGGAACGATTGAAATTCACAAAACTTGATCCTGCATCTTAGTGTTGTTGGAATCATGGGAAAAGGAAGAGGCTTTTTTTTTTTTTTTTAAGTGTAATGCACCCACTGACCTCTGGAAGCTTTCACCAAACTTACAGTGATGGAAATAACCCTTTTTGTGCTTCAGTAGGAATCTATTTTACACACAATTATAATGCAAAAGCAGTTTTATTTATACACACACGAATAAAGGAGAGCAGTCTTCTGCCAAATAAAGATCTAGATTCTTATGTAGCTGATTTTGGGACCTATTACAGTGCGAAGACTTGCTTAGTTGCCTTCAGATGTTAGGTCTATTTACTTAACGCTTCAGCAGGCTTTTTCTTCCTTCTGGGCCTTATTCTCAATTTCCTTACAATATTTTAGCTTGGTTTGCAAGTTTTTAGTGCTCCTCTTCTGTTCTTTCAGGTACTTTCCCATGAATTCTAAGACCTATAGAAATAAACAGTAAAACACCCTTAAGAACCTTGTCTGCAAACAGGAGGCAATCAAAAATCTTCCTACCCAGCCCTAGGCAGTTTGGCTCAGTGAATAGAGCATTGGCCTGCAGATCAAAGGATCCTGGGTTTGTTTCCAGTCCAGGGCACCTACCTTGGTTGCAAGCTCCTAGGGCCCTGGCCCTTGTCAGAGGCAACCAACCAATGTGTTTCTCTCACATCAATATTTCTCTCTGTCTTTCCCTCTCTCTTCCACGCTCCCTAAAAATCCACGGAAAAATATCCTCAGGTGAGAATTAACATCAACAACAAATCTTCCTACCTAAATGGTAGCTCATAGACCTGCAGTCCTGAGAACTTTTTCAGAAACACAGAATCTCAAGTCCCACTCCAGTCCTACTAAATCCGAACCTGCATTTTAAGAAAGGAATAAGCAGTTGATGTGCACATAGAAGGTCAAAGAGCACTGATCTAAGACACTCAAAACCTCCAGTGAGTACAAATATCCACTTTCAATGAGTATGAGTGTTAGGGCATCTCATCAAAAGTATAGATTAATTTAAACAAGCTACTACTGCGGTGGTTTCCCACCCTGTGTGTGCTTTTATTTAATGACATGGAGATTTCAAGTAGGTGCCCAGACCCTAGTCCCAAAGATTGAGATGTAAGTGGAATAAGGCTCAGGTGTTTGTATCCCTTCAGAGGACCTAAGGTGGTCCAAAATGCAACGAGGGTTGTAACTTTTGTTCAAAGCAATTTTCCTCAATTTGCTATTCTGTGATACTAAGGTGTTTTTTTTAAAATATATTTTATTGATTTTTTACAGAGAGGAAGAGAGAGAGATAGAGAGTTAGAAACATCGATGAGAGAGAAACATCGATCAGCTGCCTCCTGCACATCTCCTACTGGGGATGTGCCCGCAACCCAGGTACATGCCCTTGACCAGAATCGAACCTGGGACCTTTAAGTCCACAGGCTGATGCTCTATCCACTGAGCCAAACCGGTTTCGGCGATACTAAGGTTTTGGTGAGAGAGAAGTTACCACCACAAGGTGGAATGTTCACCATTAATCAGGAAGACTTTAGAGAAGTCTGTAGGATAATAATTCATCATTAACATTCACTTTTGCAGGGACCATTTAGGACAGTGGTTATCAAAGTGACCCATCCTTAAAATTATTTCTGTTGCTACTTCATAACTATAATGTTACTACTGTTATGAATCATAATGTAAATATCTGATATGCAGGATGGTCTTAGGCGACCCCTGTGAAAGGGTCGTTCGACCACCAAAGGGGTCTCGACCCACAGGTTGAGAACCGATGATTTAAGATCTAGATTTAAAAGCCAGCAGCAAAAGTCATTTGGTTAATTATCCAGGGCACAGTTTTCCTGGGAAGTATTCCCCATCTTGTGATGAGTTGTATTCTTTCTTACCAGGGCACCTACTTCTCCCACCTCCAATCTACTCCCAGAAGTTGGTTCATATACTTCCCTGGGGGAAAGAAAGCATGTGTTGGATGATCCACCCTTTTGGACCCACTTCCCAGAAGCAAGTCATAATTCAGAAGTGAAGGTGACATTGCTTTCAGAACCAGTGGCTAACAACTTACATCACGTTGTTTGTTGGCAGAAGCTGTGGCCTTCAGGTCTAGCAGGAGCGTGGTTAACTGGTCTTCCAGTTCCAGAGCACACTCTAGAGCTCTTATGCCGGTTCCCCAGTTCTCTATCTCAGGCCTCTGATGGGGAGAAACAGGGAGGTCACCTCAGGCACAGCTTTCTCACATCCAAATTCTTAGGTCAGATTATGTCTAGGTTTGTATGACCCAACACTTTCTAAACTTTGTGGCACAGTGGAATCAGCCTAGCTTCTTAAATCCTGATGTCTGTCTGGATTTCAGCTGCAGACATGATGATGTAATTGGTATGGAGTGCAACCTGGGCATCAGGATGTTAAAAGCTCCCCATGCAATTTCAATGTGCATGCAAAGCATGGGTGCCACTAGCACAACTACATGCACGATGCCCTTAGCTTTCGAATTCCACTTTGGTAGTTTAACTCTACCAGACATTTAATGGTTCTCTTTATAAAGCTGGAGTTAAAAGAACCCTCAGAGAAGTAGGCATGTTTCTAGATGTTAATAGAACTCATCTAAACGTTAGTGGGGTATTAAGTGTCTATCCCAGTCAAAAAGGATTTATCTATTTACACCAAAGAGGTAGCCATTTCAAATGGCTGGGTCTGCATCTGAATCAGACTAAATACCTGAGAGAGCAGTGGTTCTCAACCTTGGCTGCACATTAGAATCACCTGGGAATCTTTTTAAAATCCTCATTTCTGGGCCTCATCCTCCAGAAATTCTGTTTCTCTGTTACTAATGTTGTGGCCCCACCCCATAACAAAGAAACAGAATTTACGGAGGATGAGGCCCAGAAATCAGGATTTTAAAAAGATTCCCAGGTGACTCTAATGTGCAGCCAAGGTTGAGAAGCACTGCTGTTTAACAAGTTCTAGTGCTGACCAGGGCCAATTTACTCAAAATGATATGAAGAGGCTACAAAGAAGACAGATGCTTGCAATCAAAGTCAGTTTATATAACCCCATGTATAATATGGATAACCCAACAAGTTAGGTGTCAATGAATATTTTAATTCTCTAGACCCAGCAGAGACCCCATTAAAATCATCATGACAAATTACACAGTCACCTTAAACACTGGAAGGCAGATTTTATTCCTACATTTTCCTAGATATTCTAGGAATTTCTTTCCATTTTCCCTCTTCATATCTGCTTGGTCTTCAAAGAATGTGGTAAAACAAGGTTGTACTGATTCGTCAATGGAATTATAGGCCTGGGACAGGGGTGAGAATAGGGAGAAACTGGAGGTGAGACAAGCTGATTTTAAGGCTGGAAATCTGACACAAACTCACTTAGCTGTCTCTGTAGTTGTCCCAAAGAGACCTCCTTCGTTCAGGCTGGAGTCCTTAGTTTGCCCTTTGACTTCCAAAAGCCCCCAGTTGTCTTTCAAACCCAGGCTTCCTCAAAGAAAAACCACCTAGATTTTAACATGCTGGGGCCTAATCTTTGGTGATTATGGCCTCTTTAATGATCAGATTTGTGAACCCCACATGCTAGCACTCATATCCAATAATACCGTAAACACAGGAAAATTCCAGTATAAATCAAACGACATTTTCAAGTCAATCTTTTTCACCTATCCTAACATATCTACATTAACTCTAAAGTTGAATATGGGAGAAAAATTATTCAGTCTACCACCAGTGTCTTATGCCTATCGCTTTGACAACCCACTGGGAAGAACCGTGATTCTCCCTATCATAGCCGATAGTTTGCAATCACAGCTCTAAATTATCAGGCCACAAAGCAGCAAAATCCTAGCTACTCTGTTGCTGTTTCATCTATCATCACACCATAACCGCCATTACTAAGAAAACACAGGATATATTAGACCTGAAACCTCCCTCCCAGTGATTCAAGAACCCATACTAACCATAGATAAATAAGCATCACTGATGTGCAGCTCATAAGATAGCACTTTATTCATAGCAACACTACACTCCTCAGGGAGCCGTGGTTTGTCTTCCATCTCAGCTTTAGAGAAAACCAGGCATAAACAGTGCACCCCAGCAAGCTATGGATTTCTTAAATACTAGGAGGCTGATAGCCACTTTCATGCAGCTGAAAACTAGATGAAATTCCACCCAGCTGTGATTAACAGCAACTCATCTGGGAATGAGGACATTGTTTCTGCACCGGAGAACCAATCTCACCAGAGAAAAAGGTGTGTATCGGTGGGAGGAATTAATTCTCCTTTATATACCAGCCAGTGTACAGCAAACTCTTCCATGTTTTCTCCTTGTTTTTGAGAAAGCTGATCTACTTTCTGAATAGAGAAGTGGTAACAAAGTAGATATATTAGCTTTAATATATTCCTTTCTTTAAAAACAATTTAGGGCATTTCATGCTAGGTCCTATGGGGAATCTAAGAAGACTCACTAAAATGCATTATTTGCCTATAAGGGGGGAAAAAACACCCACCCCACAAGGCTACAATGCACATAACTGACCTTAAGACAGGATATCATGGAAGTTCTGAAGTGGCAAAGCATAAATATATTATATATATATATGGATTCCGGCAGATTTCACTGATAAATCAGCAGTTGAAACTGGCCTTGGAAGGTGGGTAAGAATGTAGGGAGAGAGAAATGGAAGAAGGGCGTTCTACCTGGAGAGCTGGCACACACAGGCTGTAGGGATTAGACACGGTAATGGTTTCTCATCACTGCAGTAAGACTGCTGCATTGGGGAAGCTTTTGGCTCCTTCCTCCAATGGCCTCCCAGAAGTTCTGACCTGCCTCAACATTTACCACTTCATTAGCCTCCTTTGAGTGTAGAGATTGTTTTACTTATCTTGGCAGTCTCACTGCTCATAATGAAGTGATTTGTAAATAGTAGCTGTGAACTCAAAACTTAATACATAAAAGTATAGTTTACATGTGCAGCAATGTGATTTCCCATGGTCTGGTGGGTTCTTAGATCTAGCCTAAGCCCTGTCTGGTGGAACTGACATAGAAGTGGCAGGTCACCAAATTTATCACTAGAGGGCAGTGAGGAGTCTGAGAATTTCCTGAGGGACAGCTATCCTGAGAGAAGGAGCCAGGCATTCTAACCTTGGCTCAGGCACAAGGATAAATGACATCATCAAAGGGAAGAGGTATTTACAAAAAATCCTACTATTTGTCAGTTTTGTTTCCTGACCCAACCCTGTCCTTGTCCCTAATTGAATTCATGCCTTAGTCCAGGAAGGCACTTTAAGCAGATGCTTCTCAAACTGAAATTTGTATATAAATCACTTGTTGCTCTTATTAAGCAGCAGATTTTGATTCACGAGGCCTGAGATCCCACATTTCTAACAATTCTGCCAAATGTTGCTGGTCCAGGGACCACATTTTGAGTAGTAAGGGTTTACATATAGTCCTAAAAAGCTACTTCAATAAAAATTTGGTAAGATGTGGAACACAGATAGCACTACTGAGGACCCCCTCATAGGAGAGAAGGGGACCATCCCTGCTGCTTCTCCACAGCCCACTGCAGTGCTTGGCATGCCAGAGCTCCCAGGACCCCCATGGCAGCACCCTGGGGAGGCAGCAGTGCCAGGGCACTCAGCAATATCTAGCCTATGAAGGTTACAGCAGGGGATGGGAAAGATAATGGTAGCTGACTAATAGTTAACTGGTTTTGTTCATAGTATGTGTAAAACCTCTCCTGAACTCCCAATAGAATTTGGGGAAACCTTTCAGGAGAATAGGGTCCTATGTGAGCAGGTAGGGACAAGTACCAATGAAATCTGGATTTTTACTTACTGTTAATGTGACCCCATCTACAGGAGAGTAAATCTAGAAGATAAAGATTTTACTTACTGGAAGATATGAATGTTTGGATATTTCTGGATAGATCAACTTAAAGTCTTAAGAAAAGATAATATATTTTCATGTAACCATTCCAACATTCTACCATCCCATCTGAGCCAAAACACAGAACTAGATACATATGAAGAAAATGTTCTTCTTCTTGAGGGTTAAATTAAATATTATTGAGGAATATTGTTATCTAATCATTTGAAAACAACCTCACAATATACAGAAAAATGGAGAGGAAAGAAACACATCTGCAACATCAATAATAGGTGTGTTAGTATAGTGGCATTACAGGTGATTTTTTAATATTTTCCATATTATTTGAACTTTTATAATTATATATATTAATTTTGATAAAGGAGCCTAACAGCTACCTTTCTAGTGAATTAGCATAATGTAATCTCCAAATACACTCATATTTATGAACATATTGTTTTTTTCTTATTACAATGTAATTCTTGATCATTGTAAACTATTCCAAAATTACAATAATATATAAAGTAAAAAGTGAGAGCCCATGGGTAGCAAAGTTGTTCCAATATATATAAAATTTAATTTGATTCATAATACCACTATTAACTTTTGATAATCTGATGAATTGACTTTTGAATTATGGAACAGTCTCTGACTAATTTATACACCTCCTCTGCTGGAAAGTGCGGGAAATACAAAGACAGCTTTTGAAATATATATATAATTGCTTAAATTTTTATTTAAATGAAATACAAACTTAATGTCCTTACAGTGTTACCTCACCCTGTCATCCCCCTAATGATTAAGAAAAGAAAAGGGGCTCCCTTCTGGACTTAATTCTAAACAAGACATTTTTATCTTTAAAATAAAGTATCTTTAGGACAGTGTTTTTCTTCCCTTTATTTTGTTCTCTGTGCACATACATTCCACATTAGTTTATAAGCTTCATGGGAAATGGGCCTAAGTCTTAGTCATCTTTGTATGACCCTGAGCATTTAGTAGAGTGTCTTGCCCAAAGAAAGCACCCAATAAATTATATTGACTGAACAACTTAAAAGAAAAAGAAACCTAAATGTTGAAAGTTGTTGGTTGTCAAGGAAGAAACAATGGGCAGAGCCAGATGAGTTCTTTGCACTTTAGAAAAGCAGATTTTAAGTTTCTGAAAATCATGGAGAGGAAGAAAGCCAGGAATTCCATGTCATGAATCTTTAAAAGAAAAGATAGCATTTAACACAATCTGGGGCACTGAGTGTGTTATTAAATGTTTACAGATGAAAGAGTGAGTAAATGAAGTAATTGATCAAAATATCAATCTGGTAGGCTTTAAAAGCTAAGGTCACAGTAATTCTGGTGACTGAAAGAGAGATGGCATCTACAGAAACCCCTGCAGCCCCTACTTCCAGGCTCGGGGCAGCTTTCCTTTCCTCTGAAACATGTTTTCTGACTTTTCAGTCTGGGTTTGGTATCCCCACCTTTGTGTTCAGTGATTATAGGAATTCTTTCCACACCTTTGTAACTGCTTGCTTATCTGCGCCTTCTCTCCTAGGTCATGAGCTCCTTGAAGGCACTTGTGTTGTGCTGTGGAGTTGCCATCATCTAGCATAGAAGAGGAAGTAGCAGGTCATCAATAGATATCCATTCACTGTGAAGGAATGAGTAAATGGTCAAACATTTAAAGGACAAACAAAAATATGGAAGGCAAATACATAACGAAACTAAAATTGTGAAATAAATCAAATCTGTGGTACATTTACACACTGGAATACTATGCAGCGGTAAAAAAGAAGAAAGTCTTATAATATGTGGCAGCATGCATGGACTCGAATAGTATTATGCTAAGAGAAATGTCTGTCAAGAAAGAGAGGAGGGAGTCAATGGGGAACAAAACACAACAACAAAAACAGAGGGGGCATATGTAATACTTCTACAATAAAGATAAATTTTAAAAAAATAAAATAAAGAGGAAAAAATATTCTCTAAATTCAAGGACTCAGAATACTATCTATATCAGGCCTTACTAAAGAATGCCCCCCCAGACAATATCTATTGGTTCCTACTGAAGTAGCTTGAAACTTCTTCCTCCTCTTTTCTTCACCCAATTTTAGTCAACAGTAGCATCATTTGTGGTGGGCTGAACTGTGCCTTCCCAAAATTCATGAGGTAAGTATATGCCTACTTTTATGAAAAAAAAAAATGCCATACCTTTTTCCTGACGTGTTTCCTAACAATTTACATTCTCACCCACAGTGTATGGAAGACTTTATTGTTTCACCACCTTGTGAGCATATGGTGCTGACAGTTATTTTCATTTCAGTCATTCTCCTGAATGTGTAGCGGGTGGTATTTCATGTGGTTTTGGTTTGTGTTTCCCAATGACTAATGGTGTTAAGTAAGTTTTATGTATGTTCCCATGTTTACCCCATGATTGAAGCTATTCTTTAGTATGAAGCTGTCCATGCCTTCAAAATCCTGTTGGGATTATAACCAGATTACTTTAGTCCCACACATTCATTTGAATTGTCACAATTTTCATATTTAGTCTTACTTTCTTTTATTCATAATTCAAAGATTTTTATCTCTTTCAGGAGGCACTTTCATTTTATTTCATATAGCAGTGATGGCGAACCTATGACACGGGCGTCAGAGGTGACATGCGAACTCATTTTTTTGGTTGATTTTTCTTTGTTAAATGGCATATAAATATATAAAATAAATATCAAAAATTTAAATCTTTGTTTTACTATGGTTGCAAATATCAAAAAATTTCTATATGTGACACAGCACCAGAGTTAAGTTAGGGTTTTTCAAAATGCTGACACGCCGAGCTCAAATGGTTTGCCGTCACTGTCATATAGGTTCTAAGCTAGTTTTGTTAGAATTCTTCATAGATATTTTATGTGTTTGTAAATATTATAAGTTATGTTTTTTAAAATGTTTTTGTTTATGGGAAAGGACCATTGGTAGATATTTATCCTGTATCCTATAACAAAATTAAACTTTATTGTAAGTTACATAGCTTTTCAGTTCTAGTTATAATCATATCACATTAAAAAATCTTTTTCAAATAGATACATCTTTTTTTAACTTTTCTATTGCATTGTCTAGAGTAGTTGTTCTGAAGCATGGTGATTTTGTCTCTCAACAGACATTGGGCAAGTCTGGAAACAGTTTTGATTGTTGCAACTGGAGGAGGTGCTATCTAGTAGGTAGACGCCAGGCGTGCTGCTAGACATCTCACAATGCACGGACGACTCCCCATGACAGACCCATCTGGCTCAAAACTGTCAGTTGCTCTGAGTCTCAAATACTCTGCTTAACAACTGTCAGAAAAACACAAATAGTGATGAGGATAAAGCAATCTTGTCTTATTCCTGATTTAATGTCTATGATAGTCACCAATATGTATAAAAGGAATTTATTCAAGAATGCATAGTGAACTGGTAATTCTCCAGTGGTAACAAGCTCACCATGGCAGTGATTTTCAAGAAGGTTGAGTTGTGGTAAAGATGTGGAGGTAAAGAAGTTCACTGTGTTGTAACGATAGCCTGGACATGCCCTTCCCCTCCAGAGTGACTGTTCCAGACAAGGCTTCTTCATGTCAGGTAGCTCCACTGGACCTGCACGTAGAAGCCCAGGCCCTTGTATTTTATTAAACAAACAACGGTTGTTCACAGTGAAGGTCTTCTTTGGATTAAAGCTTTTGTGAGCTTAATATTTGCATGTTCAAATAGGTCTATTCTGCCTAACTTAATTTTTCCCTTCAGAATTTTGAAGTTTTTCCCATTTTGTCTTTGCATCTAATATTGATGAGAAAGCTGTTAGTAATATGACAGTTTTCTTTCTTTGTAAGTGGTGTCTTTTACAGTGAGCTTTCAACCTTGATACTCTAAAATTTTTCTACAACGGATCTTTTTCTCAACTTCTCTTCTCTCCTGGAGCTCTAAATTACATCTTTCATTGGAACTCCGTATCTTAAAATTTAAAATATCACTTGCTATTCCTTTGGCTGAGAATGTCTTAGCTTACTTCAATATCACTTGTTTGATCAGCTATGTCTATTTCAATATTCAACCCATCTGTTAACTGGAATTTTCCCCCAAGGTATATCTAATGTCATTATGTATTAGCTTTCCTCAAGTTTATGAGGTGGCACTATTATCTAAATTAACTAATATATAATCCAAAAATGTACTGTTCTAGGTACTTTTACATCCTAATTTACTTAATTCTCTCATTAACTTTATAAACTAAATACTATTAACCCTACTTTAAAAATGAATAAACTGAGTCAATGAGTAAGGTAAAAACTTACTCAAGGCCATGGATCTAATAAGTTTTGTGGCCATGACACAATCCTATAGAGCCCCGTTTGTTCCCATGTGGTACTCACCACCCCAGCTTGCATGCTCATTGCTTCCTCCTGAAAGCCACTACCCCAATAGTTTCTAGTCTGCCCTCAGTAGGTAGGGTAGGCACAACCACACAGTTGTTTGCTGTCTTAATTGCCTGTGTACCTTCCTGGTCCCTATGCATACCACAGGTTATGAAAGGGCACCTGGTTGCAGTCGCTTGTTCCCTTAAATATTTCTAGTGAGTAAACATTTTTAGACCAAGAACTTGTTTTCAAGGCTAGCTTTACATTGATTTGAAGAAAATCCTACTATTTTTGTAAAATTTAAATACATAGTATACAAGTTGAAGGGGAAAAAAAACAGTAGTGAGACTTAAGGTTTTCCTACTTAATTTATACTATATCTACTTGGTCTGTTTGAAATTCCCAAATCTTGACCCCCCACCATCTAAGTGTTGCTGGGATCATGGGAGAAGGAGAAGGCTTTTTTATTTATTTTTTTAAGTCTAATGCACCTATTGTCCTTAGGAAACTTTCACCAAACTTAACACTGATTGAATTAACCCATTTTTGTGCTTCAACAACAATCTCTTTACACATAATTATAATGCAAAAACAGGTTTAATTGTACACGCACCAATGAAGGGAACCAGTGGAGAAGATTAAGACCCTTAAATAGCTGATTTTGGGAAAACTACAATGGGAAGACTTGCTCTGTTGCCCTCGGATGTTGGATCTATTTACTCGCCAGGCTTTTTATCATCAGGCTTTTCCAATCGGGCTTCCTCCTGAGCCTGCTTTTCTTCATTTCTATAATATGCAAGCTGGCGTTGCAGGTAGGTTGTGTTCCTCTTCTGTTTATCCAGGTACTTGCCCATGAAGTTTAAGAACTACAGAAATAAACAGAGGAAAACCCTTTACAGTGGTTCTCAACCTTCTGGCCCTTTAAATACAGTTCCTCATGCTGTGACCCAACCATAAAATTATTTGCGTTGCTACCTCATAACTGTAATGTTACAACTGTTATGAATCCTAATGTAAATATCTGATATGCAGGATGGTCATAGGCGACCCCTGTGAAAGGGTCGTTCGACCACCAAAGGGGTCGCAACCCACAGGTTGAGAACCAATGCTTAGAACCTCGTCTGCAACAAGAGGCAATCAAAAATCTTGCTACCCAAATTGTAGCTCATTGACCTGCAGCCCTAGGAGCTTGTCAGAAAAAGAGAATATCAAGTCCCACTCCAGACCTACTAAATCAGAACCTGCATTTTAAGAAAGGAGAGGGAGTTCATAAGCACATAGAAGTTTAATGAGCACTGATCTAAGACACTCAAGACCTCCAGTGAGTACAAATACCCACTCTCAATGAGTATGAGTGTTATGGCATCTCATCAAAAGTACAGATTAACTTAAAAAAAACTAGTACTGCAGTGGTTTCTCACCCTGTTTGTTTTTTTTTTTTTTTAATCACATGGAGATTTAAGTAGATGTCTAGACCCAATTCCCACAGATTTAGATGTAAGTGGCCAGAAGGCTCAGGCATTTGTATCTATCTCTTCAGAGCAACTAAGCCAGTCCAATATGCATCTAGGGTTGATAACTTTTGTACAAGGCAATTTTCCTCACTTTGATTTCCTGAGATGCTCTGGGGTTAGTGAGAAAGAAGTTACCACCACAAGGTGGAGTGTTCACCATTAACCAGGAAGACTGCAGGATAATAAGTCACCATTAACATTCACTTCTGCAGGGACCATCAGGGACAGTGGTTCTCAAAGTGTGGCCCCTGGCCAGCAGGCAGCAGCATAACCTGAAAACTTTTTAGAAATGCAAATTCTCAGACACCACATGAAAGCCATTGAATCAGAAACTCTGTGGGGTAGGGCCTCAGGTTGCTTGAGTAACCCCTCCAGGTGATTCAGGTACCTATTAACATTTAAGGACTTTTCTAGATTTAAAAGCCAACAGCAAAAGTCATTTTGTTTAATTATCCAGAGCACACTTTTCCCGGGAAGCCCTCTCCACCTTGTGTTGAGTTGCATTCCTTCCTACCAGGGCACCTACTCCTCCCACCTCCAATCTACTCCCAGAAGTAGGTTCATATCCCTCCTTGCGGGGAAACAAGCATGTGTTGGATGACTAGAGCCTTGGGCCCTCTTCCAAGAACCAAGTCATAATTCAGAAGTGAACTATGATAGTACTTTCAAAACCAGCTACTACTTACATCATTGTCATTGTCGGCAGAAGCTGTGGTCTTCAGGTCTATCAGGAGCTGGCTTAACCGGTTCTCCAATTCCAAAGCATACTCCAGAGCTTTCATGCCGGTTTGCCAGTTCTCTATCTCAGGCCTCTGTAGGAGAGAAACAGGGAAGTCACCTGGGGCACAGCTTTCTTACATTAGACTTCCTGGGTCGGATTATGTCTAGGTTTGTAGTATAACCCAATACTTCCTAAACTTTGTGGCACAATGGAATCAAACTAGCATTTTAAACCCTGATGTCTGGATTTCAACTGCAGACATAATGCAATGACTGAAATGGTAGGAGTGCAACCTTAGCATCAGGGTTTTAAAAGCTCCGCATTTGATTTTAATGTGCTTATATGCCAAGCATGATGCCACTAGCACAGCTACATGCACTATTCCATTAGTTTAAAAATTCCATGATGGTGGTTTAATTCCATAACTACCAGACATTTACTAATTCTCTTTATAAAACTGGAGTTAACAGAACCCCTCACATAAGTAGGCATGTTTCTAGATGTCATGCCCCCATTAAAGTTTAGATGATTTCTTTTAAGTGTCCATCCCAGAAAAAAAAAAAAAAGTTGGCCTCATTACATGGAAGAGGTAGCCATTTCAAATACCTGGGTGTGCATCTGAGATAGTCTAATGATACGATAGAGGATGGTAACTGTTCTAGGAAGAGGCCATTAGAGATGTGCTTCTCAATCTGCCTGAGCATTAGAGTCACCTGGAGATCTTGTTAAAATACAGCTCCTTGGGCCCCACCCCTAGAGAATCTGATTCAGGTTGTCCATGAATTTGCATTTCTGATGATTTCCCAGGTGATGCTGATGCTCTGGTCCAGAGACCACACTAGCTGTGGCTCACTGGGAAAACATAAGCAACCATTTAGTGGCTGCAATTTACTCAAAATGATATGAAGAGGCTATAAAGAACACAAATGCTTGCCCTCCAAGTTGGTTACTATAATCCATGTATAATATGGGTAACCCAACAAGTTAGGCAACAAATAATTTAGTTCTCTAGACCCAGCAGAGGCCCCATTAAAATCATTATGACAAATTACATAGTCACCTTAATCACAGGAAGACAGATGGTAGTCCCACGTCCTACTAGATACTTTAGGAATTGCTTTCCATGTTCCCTTTTCAATTCAGCTTGGTCTTCAAAGAATCCAGAAAAAATAGGTTCTACTGAGTCTAAAGGATAAGAATAGGCCTGGGACAGAGGTGAGAATGAGGAGAAACTAGAGGTGAGACAAGCTAATTTTTAAAGTTGGAAATCTTACACACACTCAAGCCCTCTTTGTTCAGACTAGGGTCCTTGGTTTGTCCTTTGACTTCCAGAAGACCCCAGATATCTTTCAAACCCAAACTACCTCAAAGAAAAGCCATCCAGATTTTAATATGCTTGGGCCTAACCTTTGGATATTATGGCCTCTTTAATGACCAGATTTGTAAACCCCACATGCTAGCACTTATATCCAATAATTGTTTAAACACAGCAAAAGTCCGGAATAAATTAAATGTCCTTTTAAAATCAACCTATTTCACCAATCCTAACACATCTACATTACCTCTAAATTAAATATGGGTGAAAAATTACTTATTCAGTCTACCACCAGTGTCTGATGCCCATACGGTTTGGTTAACACACTGGAAAGAATTGTGATTCTCCCATCATAGCCCATAGTTTGCAGTCACAGCTCTAAATCATTAGCCACAAAGCAGCAAAATCCTAGGCACTAGGTTGCTGTTTCATCTATCATCACAACACAAACATGGCCAAAACCACCATTACTAAAGAGACATAGGATATATCCAAGCTGAAACCTTCCTCCCAGTGGCTCAAAAAATCATACTGACCATACATAAATAAGCATCACTGATGTGCAGCTCAAAAGATGCCACATAATTAGTAGCAACCCTACACTCTTCAGAGACAGTTTCCTTGAATGCCATCACAGCGTTAGAGAAAACCAAGCATACACAGTGCTACCCAGCAAGCTATGGACTTCCTAAATACTAGTAGGCAGAGAGTCTCTTTCATACAGCTGAAAGCTAGATAAAATTCCATCCAGCTGTGATTAACAGCTACTCATCTGTGAATGAGGACATTGTTTCTGCATGAAAGAACCATTCTCACCTAAAAAAAAGGTGTGGGAGAAAAGTTAATTCTCTTAAATAGCCCAGCCAGCGTAGAGTATTTTCTCTCACGTTTTCTCTATAATTTGAAAAGGCTGATCTACTTCCTGAATAGAGAAGTAGTAACAGAGAGGATGCATTAGCTTTAATATATTCTTTTCTTTAAAAACAATTTATGGCACATTATGCTAGGTCCTATAGGGAATCTAAGAAGGCTGGCTAAAATGCATTATTTGCCTATAAGGGACATAACACCCTCCCCCCGCCTCCATAAAGCTGCACTGCACATAACTGATCTTAAGACAGGATATGATGGTGGTTCTGAAGTGGCAAAATATATATATATATAGCTGAGGGGATTCCGGCAGATTTCACTGATAAATCGGCAGTTGAAACTGGCCTTGGAAGGTGGGTAAGAATGTAGGGAGAGAGAAATGGAAGAAGGGCATTCCACCTGGAGAACTGGCACACACAGGCTGTAGGGATTAGACACAGTAATGGTTTCTCATCACTGCACTAAGACTGCTGCATTGGGGAAGCTTTTGGCTCCTTCCTCCAATGGCCTCCCAGAAGTTCTGACCTGCCTCAACATTTACCACTTCATTAGCGTCCTTTTAGGGTAGAGATTGTTTTACTTATCTTGGCAGTCCTATTGCTCATAATGAAATAATTTGTAAATAATAGGTGTGAACTCAAAACTTGTTACATAAAAGTATAGTTTACATGGGCAGCAATGTCATTTCTCATGGATCTGGTGGGTGCATAGATCTCGCCTAAGCTATGTCTGCTGCAACTGACATAAAAGTGGCAGGTCACCAAGTCTATTTCTCGCCTAAGACCATCCTGCATATCAGATATTTACATTACGGTTCATAACAGTAGCAACATTACAGTTATGAAGTAGCAACGAAAATAATTTTATGGTTGGGTCACAACACGACCCAACATAGTATTTAAAGGGGCAGAAGGTTAAGAACCACTGCGAGTCTAGCAGTGGTCAGCAAACTGCGCCTTGCGAGCCACATGCGGCTCTTTGGCCCCTTGAGTGTGGCTCTTCCACAAAATACCATGTGCGGGCACGCATGTACAGTGTGACTGAAACTTCGTGGCCCATGCGCAGAAGTCGGTATTTTGTGGAAGAGCCACACTCAAGGGGCCAAAGAGCTGCATGTGGCTCATGAGCCGCAGTTTGCCGACCACTGGGAGGGAGGTGAGGAGCCTGGGAGTTTCCTGAGGGACAGCTCTCCTGAGAGAAGGAACCAAGCATTCTCACTTTGGTGCAGTCACAGGAATAAATAACATCATCAAAGGGAAGAGGTCATTACAAAAAGTTCTACTAGCCCTTGCCAGTTTTGCTCAGTGGATGGAGCACTGGCCTGCGAACCAAGGGTCCCAGGGTTGATTCTGATCAAGGGCACTTACCTTGGTTGCAGGCTCCCCTCCGGCCTGGGCCCTGGTCAGGCTGCATGCAGGAAGCAAGCAATCAATGTGTTTCTTTCACCTTGATGTTTCTCTCTGTCTTTTCCTCTCTTCCACTCTCTCTAAAAATCAATGGGAAAAAATATCCTCGAATGAGGATTTTTAAAATAAAAGGTCCTACTATTTGTCAGTTTTGCTTCTTGACTCAATCCTGTCCGTTTCCCTAATTGAATTCATTCCTTGGTCCCAGAAGGCACTTTAAGCAGATGCTTCTCAAACTGAAATTTGTATATAAATCACTTGTTGCTCTTATTAAGCAGCAGATTCTGATTCATGGGCCCTGAGATCCTTCATTTCTAACAATTCTGCCAAATGTTGCTGGTCCAGGGACCACATTTTGAGTAGTAAGGGTTTACATATAGTCCTAAAAAGCTACTTCAATAAAAATTTGGTAAGATGTGGAACACAAATGGCACTACTGAGGACCCCCTCATAGGAGAGAAGGGGACCATCACTGCTGCTTCTCCA
>NW_006294766.1:424069-430324 GCF_000327345.1 Myotis davidii
TTAAGAAAATGCTCTTCTTCTTGAGGGTTAAATATTATTGAGGAATATTGCTATCTAATCATTTAAAAACAACCTCACAATACACAAAAAAAGAAACACATTCGGAACATCAGTAATAGTTGTATTAGTATGATAGCTTTATAGGTGATTTTTTTTCTATTTTTCATATTTTTTGAACTTTTATAATTATAACATATTTTCATTTTGATAAAGAAGCCTGACAGCTACCTTTCTAGAAAATTAGCACAATGTAATCTCCACATGTATTATGAACATTTTTTTCTTATTATAAATGCAATGCTTGATCATTATAAATGATTACAAAATTACAGAAATATATAATATAGAAAGTGACAGCCCATGGGTAGTTCCAATATATATTTTAAATTTAATTTGATTCATAATACCACTATTAACTTTTGATAACCTATTGAATTGACTTTTGAATTATGGGACATTCTCTGACTAATTTATATACCTCCTCCCCTGGAATGTGCAGAAAATACAAAGACAGATTTTTAAAAAACTATAATAATAAAAGTGTAATATGCTAATTAGACTGGACGTCCTTCTGGACTACCTTCTGGAAGAAGCCCGGGTCCTGGGTGAGAGGGAAGCTGGTGCCAGCAGCTAGGGAAAGGAAGGCCTACTGCATGGATTTCGTGCATCAGGCCTCTAGTATTTATATAATTGCTTAAAATTTTATTGAAATGTAATACAAACTTAATGTCTTTACAGTGTTACTTCACCATGTCATCTCCCTAATGATTAAGGAAAGAGAAAGGGTTCTCTTCTGGACTTAATTCTAAACAAGAAATGTTTATCTTTAAAATATCTTTAGGGGGTTCTTTTTATCCCCTGTATTGTGCACATATATTCCTCATTAGTTTAAAAGCCTCATGGGAAATGGGCCTAAGTCTTAGTCATCTTTATATGTCCCTGAGCATTTAGTGGAGTGACTTGCCCATGGAAAGCACCCAATAAATTCTATTGACTGAACAACTTAAAAGGAAAAGAAACTTAAACATTGAGAGTTGTTGATTGTCAAGGAAGAAACAATGGGCAGAGCCAGATGAGTACTTTGCACTTTAGAAAAGCAGATTTTAAGTTTCTGAAAATCATGGAGAGGGAGAAAGCCAGGAATTCCATGTCATGAATCTTTAAAAGAAAAGATAGCATTTAACACAATCAGGGGCACTGAGTGCATTCTTAAATGTTTACAGATGAAAGAGTAAATAAATGAATTGATCAAAATAGCAAATTGATGGGCTTTAAAAGCTAAAGGCACAAGTAATTCTGGTGACTAAATGAGGGATGGCATCTACAGAAACCCATGTGCCTACACACATGTCCTGCAGCCCCTACTCCCAGGCTCGGGGCAGCTTTCCTTTCCTCTGAAGCATGTTTTCTGACTTTTCAGTCCGGGTTTGGTATCCCCACCTTTGTGCTCCGTGGTTATAGGAATTCTTTCCACACCTTTGTAACTGCTTGCTTATCTGCGCCTTCTCTCCTAGGTCATGAGCTCCTTGAAGGCACTTGTGTTGTGCTGTGGAGTTGCCATCATCTAGCATAGAAGAGGAAGTAGCAGGTCATCAATAGATATCCAATCACTGTGAAGGAATGAGTAAATGGTCAAACATTTAAAGGGCAAACAAAAATATGGAAGTCAAACAAGTATATGATGAGACTAAAAATGTAAAATAAATCATCAGGAAGCATAAACTTTCATGTGTGTTGGGGTTATTAATAATAGCCAATATGTGGAAGTAACCTAAGTATCCATCAATTGATGAATGGATAAAGCAATTGTGTATTTATATACATGCATATACAGTGGAATATTATTCAGCCGTAAAAACAAATAAAATTTTGCCATTTAGGGAAACATGGATGGATCGCAAGAGCATGTGCTAAGTGAAATAAGTCCAACAAACTAAAACAAATATTGTATGTTCATTATTATATGTGGAAGCTAAAAAGCAAAACAATAAACAAAAACAAGCTTATAGATACAGAAAACAGAGTGGAGGTGGCCAGAACAGGAAGCAGGTGAATGAATTTACCCAGAGAAATGGGTAAATGGAGTCAAAAGATAAATGAATATATATATGTATATATATATACATATATATATATATATACATATATATATATATATAAATGCAAAGGACAATTTTTATAAGAAAAAAACCTGATTTCAAGACCCACTCTAAATTTATTCAAGACAGTTTTGAGTTGTTATAAATATGAACATATAGTACACCAGCATAGAGTTTAGAAATAAATCTATACATATATTATCACTTGATTTTCAATAAGTGTACCCAAAGTAATTTTTAAAAATCACACTGAAACATTGTATTAACAATAAAAGCTTCTTAAGAGTATGCCTAAAAATTAACAAACATTTTCTTACATGAAGTTCTGAGAATTGAAATGAAAGGTAGGAAACAGGTAAAAGTACAGGACTACTCCATCATGGTGTATCTTGTCTAAAGAATATGCTAAGCCAGCAGGTTTATCAAGAATCAAATTTGGTTTTATAATTAAATAAAAAAAATTTTTAAATATATTTTTATTGATTTTTTCACAGAGAGGAAGGGAGAGGGATAGAGAGTTAGAAACATTGATCAGCTGCCTCCTGCACACCCCCCCACTAGGGATGTGTCCCCAACCAAGGTACATGCCCTTGACCAGAATTGAACCTGGGACCTTTCAGTCCACAGGCCGACACTCTATCCACTGAGCCAAACCGGTTAGGGCAATAATTAGATAAAATTTTTAATATCATCAATCCTATACTCACCATAAGCAGTTGCCTTAATAAAGCAGTTTTGTTTCTTTAAAAAAGAAAGAAAGAAAGAATATGCCAAGTCCTTGGCAGCATTGGTTTCAAAAGTATTGAGATATAATAAAAGTATAAATCTACACATTTTAATTAAATCAAATATCAAATTCTCTGTTCTATGAATTATTGACCTCATGACAAAAGAACTCTATTTGAGAAAAGCGTTTTCATTAATAATTTGTTAACATATGATACTTCTGTCAAATATTTTGCATCGTATTAATTGTACTTTTATGAGATCTGATTTGCACCAACAAACTGAAAGTGGCAATAAAAACTGACCACAGAAGTTTGAACAACCAGGACAATTGAAACATATGCCCGTATTAGGGTTGAAGATGATGTAATGATGAAGTCCACCCAGTACTTGACCATAAAGAAACTCACCTGCAGCAGGAGGGTCTAGGAGACCCTTTTCTCTGGGGAGCTCTGTAGGAAGGGGCTGGTGGTGTGAAGGTGCTGGGACTGCCTCTGATGCCTACACTTGAGAGCAGCATAATTCCTGAAAAGGAGGCATCTCTAAGTAGTGGCAGTATGGAAAACAGGCTCTGGATGATGTAGTTTGTTTCTTTGTTGCCCCACCCCATAACAAAGAAACAGAATTTCCAGAGTATGAGGCCCAGAAATCAGGATTTTAAAAAGATTCCCAGGTGATTCTAATGTGCAGCCAAGGTTGAGACCCACTGGCCTAGAGGCTAAGGATGGAGAGGGATGGAAACCTGGAAACTAGTACCCAACTGGCTCAAGATGAGCCTATCTGACTGGACAAGCATTCAACAGGGCCTGTGCCTGCTTATCTTTTAGTACCTTTCTGGGTAGTCTCAGAATCAGAGCAATAAAAAAGGGGGTTCTTTATAATGGGCCAGAGATGGCCTGGCTGGGTAGCTCAGTTGATTAGAGTATCATAACAATACAACAGATTGCAGGTTCCATCCCTTGTCAGGGCACATGCAAGAAGCAACCAATGAATGCATAAAAAAGTGGAACAACAAATCTATGTTTCTCTCTTTCCTTCTCTCCCTTCTCTCTCTAAAATCAATTAAAAAAATTTTTTTTTCATATGTGCCAGAGAGGTTTCTTCTTGATGAGATGTATATGTTATCACCAGGCCCAGTCAAACCTCACCACAGGCATCTAGAGCAGGCAAACAACACTCCCTAGAATGACCTTCTTATCTTTCCTTCCCCCACCCCGCAACTCAGCCTTCCAGGAAGCCACACTATGGCAAAAAAAACAAACAAACAAACAAAAAACTTCCCCAAAGTAGTTTATTCACTTCTCAATCCAGGCCTTTACCTTTCATTAACCTGCTAAAGAGCCAGGTGTGCTCCCCCACTGACATCGAGTCCCCATGTCAGAGCTGCCAGACACAGTTGTAGATGGATAAACTATGCCACCTTGAACCATTGGTCTGGGCATAGCCATGAAAGTTCCATCACTGCATCTAGCCACCAAGAGCAACCTGGAGAAACCACCACCAGAGGTTTAAATTATCTGCTACTAGAAATTAAAATCATCCTGGGTACTTAGGGACAAATTAGCCCGTGAAAATCATTCTTACACTCTTATGTCCAGACAACATGGAACTGTGATATGGTAATAGGAACAAAAAAATCTGTCCATCAAGTCTATGTTAGCTGCTTTTCTCATTTTTAAAAGTATGTGTATGTATGTGTTTAGGGTGGGAGGTTGAGGAAATGTGAATATTTGTCCTGCTTAGTTTACAGGAGTTGTTGGAAGTACTAAACCTGAGAAATAGTTGGCAGCATCCTACAACTGTTGGATGATGAAAAATGTTTTAAATCTCCTATTCCTTGATCACCCAACACACCAGGTCATGAATTTTATGTGGGTCTAGTAAAACAGTCACTTTGCTTTTCCTATATCTAAAATAATCAAGTGGGCACTGTAGGAGCAAGGCCTGGAAAGACTTTAATCATAGAATTATTGGCCATGTTAGGAAAGGCACCAGGTGTTAGACCCCGTGGGGTCAGACCTGACCTGGGTTCAGGCATCTCAGTACTTGAGTTCTGGCAAGGAAAAAATTCAGAGCCAAGACTCAAAATATAAGAGAACCTTTATTTAGAAAATCACAGAAGTAAAAGTAATTTGTAAAAGAATTGGGCATAGTTGATGGTGTAAGGGCCCTTGGAGCTTGGAAGTGAGGAAGGTAAAGGTGAGATGCCTGGGTGGAAGTGGAGGGGGAATATGAGGGGAGACATGGGCATACTCTGGGAGGAAGAGCCAGCTGGGTCTCCATCCTAAGAATGGATATTTTTAGGGGCCATCCCAGGGGAAGTGTGGAGATTTTTAGGGGTGGTCCCAGGGGAAGATTTCAATCGAATATTCTAGGCCTTTTCAGACCAGGCCTGAATGACTGGTCTGAGCCCGGGGTTGGGGGTCATTATCTAATGCAACTGGTCCTGAGGTCAGTCAAACGTTGTCACTTGTCTGGTTTAGCTGCTTTTCTGGGTGTGGAGTTATTTCTAGGGAGAAAAGAAGTGGGGGTGGGGGTGGGGAGGTACAACACCCATGACCAGCAATATAGCAATATGCAAGGGGATGAAAGGTTACCCAGGAGGAGTGAGGTGTCACCCTACAATTGTCCTTTGCCAGGCACCTGGGGCTTTCCTGGTATCCTTCTACACCTGGCCAACCCTTCTTGCTCTGTTCCTGTCTAACTGCCTACCACAGGACTGTGATATTAATGATCCCAGCAAGTATTTTCCGAGTATTTCTTGGGAGCCTTTCACTAGCTTTTCCCCACTTACTTTAAAAACCTGCCCTAAGGCAAGGAGTTTCCCAAGGTTCCACCAAGTCCTACTGACTCCACAAGCTCTATGGGACTAGAACCGGGCAGGAAGGGGCCTTGTATAGATAATGGAGCTAGGGTTTGCAATCCTGTTTGAAAATGTAGGTCAGGGGTTGTTTAGGGAGAGAGGGTCTCTGGCCTTATTTTTGCCTGAGTCACTCCTGGTGTCTGGCCCAATTCCTCTTCTCCCTCTGGTTGACGGAACAGCATACTAGGGCTGTACCTACTTTACAGGAACGCCTCTTTTAGCTCTGCCTATGCTCCCACGGTGCTCGGGCACCCAGCTCCCCTCCCCTCCTACACTCCCTTCTGGAGAAATTTGTCGCCTTATCTCCCGGCCTCACCCTTGCAGGCGGCATAGGAGCCTGGACTACAGCTCCCAGAATCCCTCGCGGCCCACCCGCAGCCCGGGAGCCAGGCGGGGTAGTTGCTTTTCTTCGCCAAAAGTTCCCGGTGCCCTCCCAGCCTGGTGGGTCGGCTCGGGATTCCCGCGGGGCTTCGGGGCCGATCGCGGGGACGCGGCACTGCCCTGGGGAACAGCGCGGGAGCATGGCCTTCCCCCTGGGCCGGCTGAGCGCGGGCCCCTGCTGGCGCG
>NW_006294766.1:430377-432861 GCF_000327345.1 Myotis davidii
CGGGGGAGGAGGAGGACGAGCTGGCCCGCCGCTGCAGGGGCTTCATGGCCTCGCCCGTGACCGACCTGCGCGAGCTGCGAAGGAGGCCGGGCGACATGAAGACCAAGATGGAGCTGCTGATCCTGGAGACCCAGGCGCAGGTGTGCCAGGCCCTGGCCCAGGTGGATGGGGGCGCCGGCTTCTCCGTGGACCGGTGGGAGAGGAAGGAAGGTGAGGAGGTCGGCGCCGAACGGGAGGCGAAGCTGGGCCGAAGGGGTCGGGCTTTAGTTTGCGGCCGTGAAATGACTCGGACGAGGGTGTGAGAGTAGGAAAGGGGGACCTGCCAGATAAAAAGGGACGCCGTTACAGAGATTGGCACCGAAAGGGCCTTCAGCCCTCATCCTGCAGGTGTGGAACCAGATGTGCTGTCACGCTAGCACTCGGCATTTCAAAATCTTTGCAATCTTTGAATGGCGTTTTTTTCGTAGAGGTCTTAGGGTTATTTTAGCCAACAAGCGTGGATGTCCAAATTTGTCATTGCGCATAGATTTCCCCATATTTCATCTCTTTTTCTTGGTGTGTTTATACCTCCCCTCCTTTGGAAATGGAAAGAGAAACTTGGCTCCTCTTTGCTACGTGCCAGCCAGACTCCTCCAGCTAAGAGTGTCATTGTGTGGTGTCACTCACCCAAGTTGCACAAGAACTATTTGATTGGTTTGTCAGTAGTTCTACAAAATGCACCAGTCTCGAACCCACCCACCCCCACCCCCACACATACCTTGATCATAAACTTGAAGGATTTCTGGCTTTTCTACAGCAACTTCTTATCAGCTGGTTTGGGGCTGTGATCCTGCCACATTTATATTAAGTGAAGTTAAACCTGGTTTTCATGGTGTTTTCCATCTTGTAATGTTTTCAAGTGAAGGCCATTGAACCAGGATACAAAATCTCAAGTACTAAACTAGCTGTGTGACCTTCTTGAAGGTACTTAACTTTTTTTTTTGCCTCTGTTTCCTCACCTATGAAATAATATATGAGGGTATTGTAAGGATTAAATGAGGTAAATATTTGTAAGTGCTTAAAATATTGTCTAATACATAGAAAGCAGGAAACAAATGTGTTCTTGGTCTACAGCAACTTCTTATCAGCTGGTTTGGGGCTGTGATCCTGCCACATTTATATTAAGTGAAGTTAAACCTGGTTTTCATGGTGTTTTCCATCTTGTAATGTTTTCAAGTGAAGGCCATTGAACCAGGATACAAAATCTCAAGTACTAAACTAGCTGTGTGACCTTCTTGAAGGTACTTAACTTTTTTTTTTTGCCTCTGTTTCCTCACCTATGAAATAATATATGAGGGTATTGTAAGGATTAAATGAGGTAAATATATGTAAATATATTTAAAATATTGTCTGATACATAGAAAGCAGGAAACAAATGTGTTCTTGGAGAAGGTGTTTTACATTTCTGTGCCTCAGTTTTCTTGTTTGTAATACACAGTTGTACTGGATCATCTTATGTCCTATCCAGCTCAAAGAATTCTTAGAAATAAAACAAGCTAAACATGAATCTATGACAGCTACTCTTGTAGTAACTCTAATGTTTTATAAAACAAACAGACCGGCTACTAATAGTAAAGCTCATATACGTAAATGTACTGGGTCTCACTCAATTTAGAGTTCCAAATCCCCAAGTGATCGAATATCTACTGTTTTTTAGTTGCCTGTAAACAAAACGAAAAGACAAACACTAAGAAAATAACAATTGAAACAATATGGAGCTCTTAAATTCAGTAATAATAAAAGTTTTCAAATATATCCATTCCTGTTTTTAACCTTAGTTTTCTCTCATATATCATAACCAAAGCAGTAGTATTTGAAAGGAAAATGTTCTGGTGATTTATTTTATTTCATTTTACTTATTTTTTTGTTGTTAATCTTCACCCAAGGATATTTTTCCCATTGATTTTTCGAGAGTGGAAGTGACGGGGAGAGACAGAGAGAGAGAGAAACATGGATGTGAAAGAGACATCAATTGGTTGTCTCCCCCATGTGCCCCTTGGTAGGGATGGAGCCTGCAACCGAACTAAATGCCCTTGACCGGAATCCAACCGGAGACACTTCAGTCTGTACCCCAATGCTCTAACCACCAAGCAACCGGCCAGTGCCCAGTGATTTATTTTAGGTGACGGCATAAAAATGTAGAAGAAATATTCAATTATGTGATTTGAAGAGATAATATTTGCCTACTATCAGTAGCAAATGTCATAAAGCTAAGCTAATTATCTAATTTTATTGCACCTGGAAATTACAAATATACAGATATTGAAAATAGAGGAGGAGAATAAGTCCCAGTCCCATCACCTCATGCAAGGGTGTTTTTTTTTTTTTAATTTTGCACTTTATTTTCTGTTTTTCACTCTTTGCTCATTTTACATTTCTATACACAGGAGGTGGGGGCATCAGCTGTGTACTGCAAGATGGGCATGTGTTTGAAAAGGCTGGGGT
>NW_006294766.1:433451-446533 GCF_000327345.1 Myotis davidii
CAGCTCATTGTGCATGTGTAATTCCAGCCTAGAAATCCCGTTAGCTGAGCCAGCTCTTAGACCTGTCAGAGCGCCTATGCAGTGCCACGCTACTCCCCTTGATGTCTCTGTAGGTGATGGCATTTAAAGTCAATGTATTTAACTTTTCATTTTGAAGTTGCTTATGTTTAAAAAATTGGCAACTGGTACTGACAACCTATAGACCTAACTAAGCACATGATATAGTTATTCTCAAACTATTTGAGTTGTCTCCCTCAGCAGGTATTTTTACCCTTTCTGGGGGAAAGGGAAGATGGTATTTAATATAAGCAGCATAAGAATCTCCTGTTTTTTTGTGTGTATTTTGTTTTGTTTTTAAATAAGCTATAGATGCCTGGGACCGATACTTGCTTTTATTTTTATTTTTTTCAAATTGTGACCAACAGAGGCATTTTAAGCTTCTCATGTGATTTTAATAGGTAGCCAGAGTTAAAATCCACTGCCTGGTCCACCTGTGGTGTTTGATCATTCCCTGCCCTGTGTGTCATTTCCCTGCCTAGTTCTACTCTCACTTTTTAGTTTCTTACTTCTTTCCTGTCCAGGCCTTACAGGCCATTTAGAGCTAATTTCAGTTGGTTTTATTTATTTATTTCTTTATTTATTTTTTGAGAGAGAGAGAGAGGAAGGTGGGGGGTGGAGAGACATTGATTTGTTGTTCCATGTATTTATACATCCATTGATTGATTCCTGTATGAGCCCTGACTGGGGATCGAACCCACAATCTTGACATATCAAGATGACACAACCCAGCCAGGGTCCAGTTCAGTGTTTTTGATTGTCACCCGTTTCATGCTTAATAAAGTTAGCTGATAAATTAAGTTTGCTAATTCAGTGAGTAACGTGATGCATCTCAAAGTCCAGAGTCCAAGTCACAATAACATGTCTTGATTTGGTAGGTAACAAGCATTGGTGGTTTGGTGGGGGAAGTGACCTTACTCCCACGTACTTGAACCAAGAGGATGCCGTCCATTTTCACAGAACTCTAAAGGAGGCTTGTGACCGGCACGGCCCAGATCTCTACCCTAAATTTAAAAAATGGTAGGTCATGATACCTAAAGTATATTCTGTTCCTCACTAAATACCTTTTTTTAGCTGGCGAAGGTTGAACTATTTCATTGCCCCCTAGAATTGGGATACCAGTTTTAAGTGGTTTTCATAAGGTTGCAGTATATTCTTTGATTCCAAATGATTTCGAATGTAAACTTTAAGGTGATCTATGTTTGCAAATCCAAGGTTTTTTAATCCTCTGGTGGGAAATTAATTTTCATCCCAGATGAGAATTGTCTCTCTATTGCCATGACGATATATGAGGGCATAGGCAGGGCTGGAGAACTATTAGGGACAGATGGAAATGTACCAGAGATTTGTGGCAAGGAGAAAGGTGGAATTGGACACTTTGTGAAAGAAACTCTAAAGAAAAAACAGGGGGGGATAAGGACACATTTGTAATACCTTAACTAATAATAATAAAAAAAAGAAAAAAGAAAAAACAAACAAACAAGAGTTGTGAGGAGACCCAGGGTGTTTGGTAGGTATGTAATGGAATCTAAGTATAAGTTGCTTCTTTGGACAAAGAGTGAGGTCACTGCTGGCCTTAGTCAAGGATGGTGCTCCAAGTGGAAACACTCACATTGACGTTCATGCCTTTGTTTCCCTCTGATCCCTGATTGGGCCTTGCTCTGTTTTCCAGGTGTGACGACTACTTTTACATAGCCCATCGTGGGGAGCGCAGGGGCATCGGGGGAATCTTTTTTGATGACCTTGACTCTCCATCCAAGGAGGAGGTGTTTCAGTTTGTGCAGAGCTGTGCTCAGGCTGTCGTTCCTGCTTATATTCCCCTTGTGAAAAAGCACCGTGATGACGCATTCACCCCCCAGGAGAAGCTGTGGCAGCAGCTCAGGAGGGGACGGTGAGTGACTGAAAGGAGAATAAACCAGCTCATTGTGTAGCTGGGGAGAGGGGTGGCGCAGCTCTAGTAACCGTGGGTGGTGTGCTATCTGGGGCAGATACTTTTTCAGAGTTGTATTAGTACTCACCCTAATTTCTTTTCATAACCAGATGAATAGTATATGAATAAAACAACGTTGTATAATATAGTATTTTAGAAAGAGCAAAGTGCATTTCATTAGTCTACATAAGGGATTCATAGTAGGCATGTAGTAAGTACTTGATGAATTTAATTCAGCCGATTTCTTTTACTTAGGTTTCAAGCAGTACCCTCCAGCCATATGCCAACATAATGGGTACCATTTAATGTTTTTGCTGCTTTGTAAATTTGGAATCACACCTTTTTTCATTCGTCATTAAGGTTTCTTAGACGTTGTTTTAATGAAAATAATCATTTTAGAAATTATTTACACTTAATGATAATATTTACTAATTATGGAGTCATTACTGTGTGCCAACCCATATATGAGGCAGTTTGCATCTATTTTTCTCCACAAACTTGTGATTTTGGTGTAATCATCATTTTATAGATGATAAGACTAATTCTCAGAAAGGCAAGTTCCTTGCCCAAGGTTACACAGCTGGTAAATAAAGATGCCAGATGTGGAACCAGATTATCATGACTTCAAAACTTGCAGCCTTTCCCATTCATGAAGGAAGTGGTTAAAGCAGGTTTGTGTTTCTTACCGGGATACTCACCTTAGCACCCTGCTCTGTGCATTCATTGAGCTTGGTGAGCGCATTTGGGTGATCATCCTGAGATTATCTTCAGCTGCGGGGTGGGGGTATACTTGTGAATCAGCTCCAAAGAATCCACTATTCTGGCTCGCAGGAGTTTCTCATTGCCATCTTAATTGCATATATACTGCTGGTCCATGGCTGTAAAGTGGATTTTCTCACTTGTGTTCATTCTGTATCAACCATATGAAGTTTTGGGCACTTAAGGAGGTAACACTAGTGCCCAAAAAAGGTCACCTTAAATAACATTCCAGGTCTAAAGATGTATGTCTGTGTTTATCCTTCTTTATGATCACCTGTGCTGTCTGGTCTCCGTTGATAAACATGGGAAAGTGAGAGTTGATTAGCTTTTCTTCTTAGAAATTGCTTACACAATGCATCTGTTTTGGTACATGTTTTTGTTTTCCTATGATCTCTCAAATACACCTTTACTTCTTTCTTTTTTCACTTGACACTTATGTGCCCCTATGGCTAGTCTCTGTGCTGACTACAAAGGTGAGCATAGCATGGACCTGTAAAAACAACTCACAGTTCAGTGGGGAAGGTATACCTAAGAGGATAATTTAAAAAGAAAAAGCAAAACGCTATGGAAAGTACATGGTCTAGTTTTGCGTAAGATTCGATATGCAGACACTCATGTGTTTGGAGTTAGAAGTGGGGGGTGTTAGATGAATTTTCTGAGGTGTGGTGGGTCACTCTTCTGCAAGGAGAGCCTCCTTCTACCACCCTTATCTCTGGGCTTCAGATGGCAGTAAACTCTGGGGCGAAAGATAACACCAGCTCTTCTGCAGTTATCAGTACGTCTTTACTTGCTTACAATGCATTTACAGCCCTATCTGTCTCCTTCAGGGGGTCACTCCTCCCCACCTCCGCCCAGAATGAGTTTCCCCTGCAGTGAGACTGCTTCCCTTTTGACTGTGCAGTCTTACTTGCAAACTCATTTAGTCTCTTGTCCTCAGTTACTATTCTCTCATCAGAACTTGAACTTCAAGTCTTAGAGTCTTTTTTTTTCCCTCATAGGAGAACAGAAACTAACCATCTTTAACTTACTGCTGTTTTGTTATATTTTGAGAAAGGGAAACAGGATAAGATTCAGGCATCAGTTAGATTGAAGGAATGGTTCAAGTTCATAGTTCCCAGGCACCTCAGAGAAGAGTAATGTATAGAAAGAATCAGAAAGAACAGATGTAAGCTGAGCCTGGTGGGAGTCAGAGAGGCTAATGTAGGGATAGGGACATCATTCACTCAAAAAAGGAAACAGTAGGAGATCCTCCAAAAAGTTCATTTAGGGAACTCCTTACACGGTTTTTGACAAAAGACATCAGTACAAATTAGAGAACCAGTCATTCCTTAAATAATGTTTCAGAAAGGTAATATCAGGCAGGGGTGGAAAAGGGCTGAGAGACTGGAATTCTTAGGAGGAAGTTAAGAAGATTCACTAAAATTATATTTTGAAACAGGCATAAGATATTAAATAGTTATTAGTATGCAAAATGGAATCAATAATAAATGGTGAGGACTAGAAAGGGATTCATGGATATAATTTAATTTTCTCAGAACCTTTGGCAAGTTTGCACACACAAAAGCACATTCTAAAAATTGAACTACTCCAAGATTCTAGAAAAAATTTTCTTCTATGTGTGATTAAAGAGAGTAACAAATGGATAAAAAAGAATATCTGAGGAAGTTTAGACTAAGAGAGTAGTTTCTGACAAGTTGAGAAATGATCTGAAAGGGGTACTATTTATTGACATTTTCAGATTTATGGATCAATCTAAATTATTTTGGGTAGTAGAACTCATTTTTTTAAATTGGGGAGAAGAGACCCTTTTACAAAGGATCCCATGATGTTAAAGGCAATTATATTTTTAAGCTAGACAGAGTTTACATCTGACTCTGGCTGTTAATGGAAAACTAATGTACTAAACCAAGTTTTCATTGATGCTAAGGGTATTTTTCTAAGCAAATAAAATTGAGCACTGCAACTCAACCACTGCCTTTTATTATGATTGCCATGAATCCGCAGGAAGGCTGATTTATATCACTGCTTGTTAATGCTATTAACTACTTCAATAAAAGGGAATATCTAGAATATATGAGTAAATGTTAATAGATTGCTGTTACCTGCATTTGGACTTTTAATTACAGGTTTGCTGCCCGGTCTTAGTACTTGTGAGGTATAGGCAGTGAAATGAAGTCTTTGGCTCTGAACTATATCAGACTGTGGGGGAGGCCCAGAAGGAGTCACGCCATTTCTTTTTCATGATTGTTGTGCCTTCAGGTTCTCAGCCTTGTGTTCATTCTTTTTATTTATTAGAAAACAACCTCCTTGTTATATAACGGCTCTGTGTTGGGGCTGAATCTATGTCCTGTTGTTTGTTAGATAGAATACCCTTTTATTTATGTCTGTCCAGATGGAGAAAACTCAACTGACTGTAGACTTGTGTCCGTTCCAGCTGATTGGGAGGGTGGGCAGGAAGAAGTCCCCCCTTTAAGTATTCATCATGGGCTAAGAAAGATTTTACTCAGCTGACCCTTAATGTTGTTTGATGTCCGTATGTCAGATACGTGGAATTTAACCTGCTGTATGACCGGGGTACAAAGTTTGGCCTCTTCACTCCGGGATCCAGGATCGAAAGCATCTTGATGTCTTTACCTCTGACTGCTCGGTAAGAATAACTCGTCATAATAATTATCCCCCTCCCCCGAGCCTTCAGCCCCCACCAAACATGAACGTTAACACCACAGATCTCTCACCCAGAGACGTCACTGGTTTTGACTTTGCTGCTTTTATTAAAAAATCAGAGTCAAATCATTAAGGAAAATCAAATTGGATATTTTAAGGGGTATAAGGGTGAGTGATACAGCTTTATGTGTGAGAGCAGGAAAAGGATAGAGGGAGCAGGAGGACGGGGGTGATGATGTCTAAGAGCCGGATTATCCTTGCCTGGGTAGTTTTCCAGGAAGAGCATATCAACTTCTAAAACTTAATTTTATTATAAATTATTGCACGTGTGAGGAAATGTCTTACTCTCCCGTAGGAAGTATTAAGCTTGTTTGAAAGTATGAGGTGCACAGCCTTCTCTCTGTGTTTTCCATGCTGCTGTGGTGAGCTAGCTTCTTAGAGGTGAATTGAGTCTGTGTGGGGAATTTTACAGACGGATATATTCGCATTGGTGCTATTAGGTTAATAGAGATCTACAACTGCTTTTAAGAAAATGAGAATGATGTGTGCCAACACTGAAATAGAAAAGATCAGAAAGAAAACAGAGTTATCATTGTTTGTTTTACAAGAGTTAGAATCTTTTTTCTCCATGAATATAAATGTCTGGATAAGAATTTAACTACTGGATGCCATTGACAGTCTGTCTTGCCTCATAACTGCTGTTCTGATCTAGCCTTGTGAGAGCAGTACCCTCTGTGGCTGTCATGCCTTCACGAAGGCATTGACTCTGTCTAACTATTGTTTAGGGATCTTCTGTCCTTGGTTAGAAGATCGCGCACATCACTGTTAGGTATTCCTGCCACTGGAGAGATGAGAAGTGAGTGAAAAGTAAACACGACCATTAGGCCTCTGGTGGTCAGCCTGATCGCTCTGGCCCCTAAGTATAATGCATATTCCAAGCAGATGTGGGCGGATTAGAAATCACCACCTTACTCACTTGAGTAGCATTAACACAACAGGTCACTTTTAGCTTCTTATAATCTATACTGGGGGGTCTGTAAACTGAAGACTGCAGGATAAATTCAAGTCCACCAAAAGATGTGTTTTTGTACAGACCTTGAGCTAAGAAAGGATTTTACATTTTTAAAAGGATTTATTAAAAGCAAAAAATATGAAAGAGACCATATGTGGCCCCACAAAGCCTAAAGTATTTATTATGTGGCCCTTTATATTATCTGATGTGTTATTTACGTTAATTTTATACTCATGTTTTTTCTGAGAGAGAATCTATTTAAAAAGGCATGCCAATATTGTTGCCATAAATAGAAAGTAACACAAAATAAATGTGTAAGTATGAAGCTAAAAATAGTTTGCCCATGGGTCATCTCAGGTTAGAGCTTTACAAAACCCTAATTTATAGTAAAAGTGTATTTTCCTTCTGGGATATTAGCCAAAGTGTGCTCAGGAATTAAGAAACTTTATTTCGTTAGCAACAAGTATTTTTAAAAAGCCTGGTGGGTGAAAGGCATATTAGGCACAGTGGAGACAAAGAGGTCTGAGACATTTTTTACTGTTTTAGAACTTTATTTTTCATTTATCTTAAGTAAACAGGTATGTGTGTTGTTTATTATTTTTTTATTATTACATTTTTTGCTTCCGTTTTGGGTGTACACAGATGGGAATACATGCATTCACCCTCAGCGAACTCCAAAGAAGCAGAAATTCTGGAAGTTCTTCGCCATCCAAGGGATTGGGTGCATTGACAGAGGCAAAGCAGCCACCCTGGGGTTTGAGGACACAGAATGTGTGCCCCACTCCACTGGCCGGCACCGTTGCCACCCTGTGGCAGTTAGTCACCTATGTCTTGAGCCCCAGTCTTCATTCTGGAGCCTGCCTCCCTGGCCCCAGAGGTTTCCGTTGGATGCTGTCAGTGATGGGTGAGAAGGTGACCACAAGTCCATTGGTTGATATAAATCTCATTGATACTTTTAGAATCATTTTATATGACTAGTTTACAAAATATGACATTGGGTTTCCTGTATTGAGTTAAGGGAATCTAAATATTATAGTTTGCATCAGGAGAACTTCTCATGTTATTTTTATTTCTTATATTTCTTAAAAATTGTAGTTTCTGCCACAAAAATCTGTTGTGGGATAAATTTATTTTCATTAATTCAATGAGATTGAGTTTATCAGTAATTTTTGAAAGCAACTTGAAATGAAGGTAAAAGTTTTGCTTTGTCGCTACTGAAATTTCTTTAGTCATAATATATGTATGTCTGTATCTTGCTGTAGAAATCACAATATTGTAAAATGCTCATTTTTATATAATGATAGATATTTGGGAACACTTGAAATTTTCTTAATCTTTACATGTGTTACAATTCAGTGATTACCTGTGGTTGTTAACTCTCCATCTCTGTTATTTCAAAAAGGGACATCTAAGTTGTAATTTTTATTTTTTAAAACTAGAACTTGTTATCTGCACTTTTGAATGTGAAAGTTTATAACCATACATTCTGATATTTAGAATTTTCTATTCCAGACAGTTCTATATGGAAATTTAAACTAAAAAAAAAAAAATCCTGGGGATGTTATGAATATAGGAAATGTTTATCGTTTAGTGAGAAGCATTTTCCTTCTTTAATTAAAGTAAGCATAAATGTTATGAGTGTGAGAAGCATGTAGGCATTTTATAAATATTTTTTCTTGTAAGATGGACTAGTTGAAATTGTTCTCTTTAAATGAGAGATTCTGTAACTCATATTTGCTTTTAAGATAAATTCACAAAATTCTTAAAATGGCTTCTTTGTTCACATAATAATATGAATGTTTTTTTAATTCATAATATATTGAAGTTTGTAAGGAATATTATCTTCCTACATACTATTAAGCATTATCTTGGAACATGTTGAATGTATGTGACTGTGTGTGACACTTTAGGGCTGGGAAATGTATGAATTCTTTAATTGTCTTACAACAGATCTACTGATTAAATTTTATTATGGAATATGGTTTACAAATGTCTGTATTTTTCACTTTTTTTTTCAGGATAATATGCACAGGGAAGACAAATATCTCTTAGTTCTAACACCATAGTTCCTCACCTAAATATTTGAACCTCCCTAATTATGACTTTTGCACTCAAATTCTCATAGCAGCTTTATTCACAATAGCCAGGAATAGAAATAACACAAATGCCCTTCAGCAGGTGAGTGGATAAAGAAAGTGTGTTATAGCCATATGTAAAAATACTACTTAGTAATGAGAAGGCATGGCTTGATAAATGCAACAACATGGATGAATATTTAAAAAGCATAATGCCAAGTGAAAGAAGCCAGACACAAAGAGCACTCACTGTATAATTACATTGAAATTTTCTTAATCTCTATGTGTTACAATTCAGTGATTACCTGTGGTTGTTAATTCTCCATCACTAAAAATGTCAAAACTCTAACAACAGAAAGCAGATCAGTGGTTGCTAGGGGCTGGGGCTAGGGATAGAGCTGGGAAATGGATTGTGAAAGGGAACAAATGAATATTTTGAGGTGAAGGAAATGTTCCATGTATTGATTTGTGACAGTGGTTACCAAATTGTATACACTTATCAAAACTTACTGAACTTCACACTGAAAATCATAGAATTTTATTGTGTATATAATTTATACTTCAACAAAGCTGATTAAATTTAAAGACCCCTAATATAGGCATGTTCAAATAAACCTCAGTTTACCTTTTACAATGAAAAGTCCTTTTATCATATAGATCTGCTAGCATTTTTACTTGTGTTGAGGACTATTGGTGTCTGGGCATTGGACTAAGATAAAATTTCAAAAATTTTCTGTGCATATCAGTTTTTCATACCCTTTGATGTATTTCTCTTACAGATGAGATGGGGGGGGAAACATAATTGCATAACTACTGGAAAAAAAGATCTGCTGTTACTCAAAGTAAATTTCTCTTTCAAGTTTGTATTGATGTCTATTCTGAATCTACTAGAGGCCCAGGGTGTACTCCCAAACGGCCTGAGCACCTGAGTGCTGCTCTTTCATATGTCTGTTAGTGGTCAGAGGGACGGAAATTTTGGGGGAGGATGTACATGCTTTGGAACAAATTTCTAGTCACTACTTTCTATCAGTATACTCCGCCTTCCCACCCATTGAACTCAATGTTTGAATTAGAAAACTGCATGCTAACGAGCACCCGATTAAAAGGTCAAGAAATGTGTTTTCTTATGGCTGCTTATCCTTCCATGTGTCTTTTGTTGTTACATTCAAGGCTGGAGCCCTAACCGGTTTAGCTCAGTGATAGAGCATCGGCCTGCGGACTCAAGGGTCCCGGGTTCGATTCCGGCCAAGGGCATGTACCTTGGTTGCGGGCACACACCCAGTAGGGAGTGTGCAGGAGACAGCTGATCGATGTTTCTCTCTCATCGATGTTTCTAACTCTCTATCCCTCTCCCTTCCACTCTGTGAAAAATCAATAAAATATATATATATATATTTTTTAAAAAGGCTGGAATCATCTGCAGGTTTTTTAGTCACACATCAGTGCCCGGGCTAGACCACTCGAAGGCTGGCTGAGCTTAGACTCAAATTTCACCAGGTGAGGTATGCCTGGTTGCCTTCTGATCCATCCCCAGAGGTTAGGTAGTGTCACTCTCCACATTCCACTAGTTAAGTGAGTCACTAAGCCACATTCAAGGGGAAGGGACTAGGGCTAGGCCTTACTTAGCTCAGTGGCAGGAGTGTCAAGGAACTTGCTGTCATCTTGGAAACCATCACAAAACCTTTCACACCCAAAACCACAGAAGCGACTGGCCCCTTTCCCTCCCTTGTTGTCCTAATAAGATCCCGTTGAGTCTACCTTTGAAATGCTTCTTGGTTTCCTTCCTCTGTTCACTGCCACCACTATTGTATTATCCCTGCCACAAGTATTAATTAAATTTGCTCCTTCCCAAAGAAACACATAAAATTTCAATTTCATAATAAACCTAAATTGTCACAATTAAGTTGGTGAAGCATAAACATTTACAAATGTCTTGAATAAATCCTGAATTTATTATTGTTATCTGAAAACAAAGCATAGGTCATACAATATAAAACCTTATAGACCTATTTCTGCAGGTGGTTTAATACCAGGTACACATTAGCATAGGCCAGCAGAGCAAGATAATTGAATTGCATTCCATCTTCCAATCAATGTTCTTTGTTTTGATTCTAAAAGTTAACTCATTCATCAGTATTTTAAAGAATCCTTCACCAATTAATTCCCATTCATCAACACATGTTTGAACATAAAACTTGGCATAATCTAATGCATCATGGTTTCAGTGAGTTTAATGAGTTTCAGGGAGTTGACACAAATACAGTCATTTGACTTTGTAGTCATTTACAGTTGCAACATTGGCTCTGTCATGGACTCATTTGCTTATGAAATGGTTGGGGAGGTATCAACTTAAAGTTTACAAATAAGATTGTACCAGTTGAATGCCTCTATTAACAGCAAGTGAATAATCCTATGTAATAAAAGCCTAATATGCTAAGTGTCCAGTCATTCCGTCAAGCAAAGCATAATATGCTAATGATATTCTAAGACTGCTCAACTGCTCGCTATGACGTGCACTGACCAACAGGGGGCAGACGTTCGACTGGTAGGTTAGCTTGCTGCTGGGATCCAGCTGATCAGGACTGAGCAAGATGGGCCAGACATGCCCTGAGCCCTCCCTGGCTGGCCAACCTCCCATGTCCCTCCCTGGCTGACCAACCTCCCATGTCCCGCCCGGCCCTGATCATACACCAGTGGGTTCCAGCAGCCTGGCCTGCACCCTCTCGCAATCTGGGCTGAGGAACCACCCCCCCTCTCCAAGTGCACAAATTTCATGCACTGGGCCGATAGTGCATTTATAAATAAAAGTCTTCATAGCGATTTATGTTCAGGTCTGGTCAAAGTTGTTCCCATTGTCTGATTTGGTGAGGCAGCCGGGAGCTTTCAGAATGTTCCAAGCCTGCTGCTTGGCATCCTTCTAACTGTAGAAATAATATGCAAAACTGCAACCCCACTTATCAATTTCTTATAAGTTCAAATTGTAATTCAACTGAAAAAAATAATTCAGTAGATACCCTCAAAGAAGAATAATTATTTACAATTTTAAATATCTACATCAATACAAACTTAATAAATTCTGCTGAAAGTTTTAGTTCAGGTGTATTTAATCTTATATACTATACAACATGAATAATGTGAATATTTCTAGGAAGCAATAAGGACCCACTTTTCATTTCGCCTCCTCCCCCTCACTCTTTCAGTAATGTGCGGGAGATATGGGATCTTCCCTAAAGCAGCAAGTCTTCTCCCTGACACTCTAGCATGAGGAGCGGAGACCGAGCCATCCCTGCTGTGCCAAACCAGAATCCCAGCTCACAGAATCTGTGAACACAATAAAATGGCTGCTGTTTTATGTCACCTAGCTGGGGCAGCTTGCTAAACAACAGTAGATAATTGGAACAGGTTAAAGGCCCTTAACAAAAAAAGAGGAGAGCAGTTTTGACGAGCTTTATATGTCTGCTAGCTGCCAGTATTTAGAGATGTGAGTCTGAGGCTTATGAGAGAAGTTAGGTCTAGAAACATATATTTACCAATTATTTGTATAAAGGTGCTAGTTGAAGAAATAGAAGGTGAGCCGTCTGATGAGGTTCATGCAGAATAATAAAGGAGAGTCGAAGACTGAACTGGGGCCAGAGAAATGAGCTTGGAAAAAGGTGTGAGGGAAGGAGGCCAAGAAGCAGCTCATTGAATAAATGGAATAGAAACAAAGGACATTAAAAGGGACAAGTTGGGTGTGATTATAAGGGTTAAAACATTACAGTAGCTGTGCTTCTATATATAGAAGATATTGAAATAATGCATGCTATATATAATATATTCGATAAATCAGGCATTACGTTCAGATTTTTAGAAATGATCCTAGTCTCTAAATTAGCAAGGTCTTCTTTGGTACTAAAATTTAGGTAATAAAATTATTTCTACTGCATACATGGTGTCTCAAGTTTCTCAAATTGTGAAATTCTTTAAAGAACCAGCAGGTGGAGCACATTTACTTGAGAAAGTCTAATTCTGAATTTCTGTTTTTGTTTTTTAGGGGGGGTAGGGTGGGAGTGGAGGAAGAAACAGTGAAGAGAAGTGAATGGGAAAAAGGGGGAGGAAGGAGCCGGAGAGGGTGCGAGAGAAAAGGCCAGAAAAAAAGGAGAATGAGTAGGAAAGAAGATGAAAGAGAACTGTTTGACATCTCTCCTTCACTGAATTATGGTATTGTTGGATGATTATCTGAAAGAGTTATTACATATTTAATCAAGCACTGTTATTTTTTCCACCACCATTTATCGACTCTATGCCCTCTTCCACCTCTACCCACCCCCAATCACCACATGTTGTCCATGACCAGTAGTTCTCTCTTTTTTTTTCCTTTTTGCTCAATCCCTCCACATACACCCAGAGCTGTCTGCCTGCTCTCTATGAGTCTCTCTCTATTTTGCTTGATAGTTCAGTTTGTTCATTAAATTCCACATCTGAGTGAAATCATATGGTGCTTTCTCTGAGTGGCTTATTTCACTTAGCATAATGTTCACACTGTTAATTTTAGTATGATGTTTATATCTTGTCAAATGTCAAATGGATCATGTTTCATTTCTCT
>NW_006294766.1:446952-454270 GCF_000327345.1 Myotis davidii
AAACAATATGTAATTATATATGTGTTTTCCGATGGTCTTAGGCGACCCCTGTGAAAGGGTCATTCTACCCCCCCAAAGGGGTCGCGACCCACAGGTTGAGAACCGCTGCACCGTGAAATGAATAGCTCTTTTCTTCGCTCCCCTCTCATCCACTTCAACCCCCGGAGCTTTCAATGCAATTATTAGTGCCTCTTTAGAAAAATGTATCATCAGATATTTGAAGGAAAAATCTCCAAATAGGAAAGAGAGAAAGTGAGAGAGAGAGAGAACAGACAGACCTCTAGTCAATATCCTTAGATAGATATAGATTAAACTTGTTATTTAGAAACACAGAGGTAAACAAAAGGTGGAGCTAATAGATTTTTAAATGGTGTTTTGGGGGCTCAGAACGGGGGGTGGATAAAAATGGGACAGATATTACTGGTTTTCGTTATAAGCCTTTACTACTGTTTGATTTTTTAAGACTGTAGGCATTTATTAGATTAATAAAATATTAGAAAAAAAGGTCATGAACTTTTTCTTAAGATCTCAAAATATTGTTTTCATTATGCACATTTTCCCATCACATTGGTTGTTTTTTAATCAGAAAGAATTTTCCATTTTGTCACATTAACTTTTTTATCATGAGTTGCCATTACTTTATCACTGTTTCTACAAACCTCTTCCTGTTTTTAACCTCATTGTTAAGATTAATTAAATGCAGGTTACCTTCTAAATAGGTCTACCTTGAAGAGATCAGATATGCTCAGAGAAAATAATTATTTAACAGGTTCTAATAATTCTTCAAGGTCCATAGAACTTCATGTGTGACACTCAAGTATTTTTTTCTGCCTATGCTAACAAGTAAAATTATTGTTCATAAAATTAAAGCTGTTTAGTCACAGACTTCATACACATCAAGTACAAAGGAAGGTATTCCAGAGAATGGGGTGCTGGATGATGTCCCATGTGTGTGACCTCTTCAAAGTTCTTGTTTGGCAATTTAGAAGTTACATGGAGATCAATGACCATCTAACGACTTGACCACTGTTTCTTGGGTTATGTCTTCTAAACATAGCAGCCCTCTAGCTCAACCACAAAGGCATCTCATGAGCTATAGAGGAACTTGAGCATATTTGTGCTTGTGAAGAAACCTAAAAAAAAAAAAATTACAGTTTTATAGCTCTACTTTGTTTTCCTCAAATGATATTTTAGTGATAATCTGAAGGACTTGCTACCGATGGCTGAAAAACCTCAATGTGGCTTGGTCATCACTAGAATAGGGAAGTAGAAGGAAAGTTACCCAATTAAAGAAGAAAACCTCACAACCCCTCACTTTTCCCGTTGGTCCCCACAAAATTAGAGGAAGTTTGGTGGAAGGATGAGCCAACCTGATGCTTGGAGAAGATAGCTGGCCTCCTCCCTGGACGATCGCACAATCTATGTGCTGCCACTGCTATGACTTTGTTTCAAGGGCAGATTGGTGGAGGTACGACCCAGGTGAGCAGAGAGATAAGACTGAAAGACGCTTCCTGGGAAAATGAGTTACAAGTTGAAGAATGCTTCTTCAATGTTGTTACATGGCTTGGTTTTCACCCTGGCCAGGCTCTAGTGTGAGCAGGTAGGGTGGAGTCCTCTCATTCTTACTCTACTTTTGTGATGTAACTTTCTGAGTTCACTGTTGTTTGTTCCTCATAATTTTTTAGTGCCTTGTGATAATCTTAGATAAAGTCAGAAATGGATTAATTCCTCTTATTATCATAGCATAAAATTATACCTGAATTTTTATTAACTAAGAAAAATTTAGAGTTAGAAGTATACACATTTTGAAAATTATACAGGGTGAGGCGAAAATAGGTTTACAGTTGTCCATATGGAAAACAATGCAATTAATACTAGTAAATAGTAATGCAATAAACTGTGCTTCACATACTCACAACTATAAACCTACTTTTGTCCCATCTGTATGTAGTAAGACAACATAACATCATGTTTTCATTACTTATATTTCCTATCCTTGAACCCCTTATCTTTTTCCTATCAGAAAACATTTTAAATTATATACTTATATAATCATAAAAATTTAGGTGGCCATATTAACACAAATCTGCTTTCCCCTTTTTACATAACACCTTCTTCTTTAGTGTGCAGTTTTTGGTTCTTGCTTACATTCTGTAGTTTGATGTTTTATCCTCTGGATTCACTTTAATATTTTCTGTTCTGTTGCTAAAATACTTTTCTTAGTACACACACCTGAACTTTTATTGCACATCTTTTTATTATTTTTATTTTATTTTTTAAATCCTCACCTTAGGATATTTTTCTATTGTTTTTCAGAGAGAGTTGAAGAGAGAGGGAAAGAAAGAGAGAAATACAGATATGAGAGAAACACATCAATTGTTTGCCTCCTGCACGTGCCCCAACCAGGGCCCAGGCTGGGCAGGAGACTGCAACTGAGGTACATGCCCTTGACCAGAATCGAACTTGAGACCCTTCAGTCTGCAGGTTCATGCTTGATAGAGCCAAACCAGCTAGGGCTATTACACATCTTTTTAAATTCCATGTCACTTATTATCTATATCCTCCCAACATTTTCTTCTTAGCTTTGGATAATTCATACGTCCCTTCCTTATACGTGGAAATCTAAATTTAGCCTTATGTAATTGCTTCAAATGATGAGAAGCTATTTATTTATTTTTTTATTTGTATTTTTAAAGTATCCTAAAAGAGGAATTAAGGTGGTTTATAATAACACATACAATATATTGGGATGATTCAATTAAAGTAAGAAAAGTTAGCAAAGGGAAACTAATATCGGGAAATGAAGACAAAATCAAGAGTGAGGTCAGTACTCAAATGCTTTCCAAATAAAGCCACAGTTTGGTTTGGGGCCCTACCTCTGATTTTTGTTTGCCAGCTTCAAGTCCCCTCCCTGCAGCCTGAATACTACAACTCCCTTATATTAGTCAGAGCTCTCCAGAGAAGCTGAGCAAATGGGTTCTCTGTCTGTCTGTCTGTTTCTTTACATTAAGAAATTAGCTCACACAGTTAAGAGGCTGGAAAGTCCAAAATCAGCAGTTCAAGTCCTAAGGTTGAGACCGGCTGGAGACGTAGGGAAGAGCCCACATGGCAGTAGAAGTTCGAATGAAGGCCACCTACTGCAGAATTTCCTCTGGTTCAGGGGAGATGGGCCTTTTGTTCTATCCAGGCCGTTAGCCGATTGGAGAAGGCAATATGTTAATATCATTGAAAACCAGCCTCATAGAAACATTCAGAATAATTATTAACTCCATGTCTAGGCACCAGACACAGCCAACTTCACACATACAATTAACCATCACACCACTGAAGCCTGCTCTTTGCCTTAACCCTCCACTTGCTTACCCTCCCTCCCCGCCCCCAACACACCCCTTTACCATTTTTCCCTAATCCACAAAGCTTCTCTTAATCTTTTTTTTCTCTAAAGTGGCCATGAGGCCACAAGTTCATATTTCAAGATTGGGGGGAAGTCTCACCCTTTTGGAGGCCAATGACTGCTAATGAATAGGCACATGGGTTGCCTTGGGTTTCTTTCTAACCTCTCCTCCTCCAACAACCCTGCTCAGGGAGATGGGCCTACCCCACCCTCCAGCCCTTTATTTACATTGTTACAGGTCTACCATGAACCACCCCTTCTTCTAAAGGGGTTCACAGTAGCTTTGCTGGCCTAGCTCACATTTTCTGGGTGCTCAAGAAGCCAGCACACAGGGCTGTGGCTTTAACCATTTACTTTAATCCCTAATGAGGCTGAAGCAATAGGACACGCCCGAGAAAAGTTTCCCAGGCCCTAGAGGTCCAGTGTGTCTCTGCTACTAGAGGGGATCTTGTTCCATTTCTCCACCTCTTAGCTCCTCTGAAGAACAGAGTCAGACCACAGTCAGGGGCTGGGGGAATTCGTTGCTCTTCCTGGCAGGGTTCTGAAGTTTGTGAGGAGCAACTCGCTAACTTACTTCCAACAGGGAAAACAAAAACAAAACAAAAAGAAGGCAAATAAGTGACAACACAAGAAATGTTATAGACAGAGACTCAAATATGAGCCCATATTGCAATCCCTTTTCCTTATTTCACCAGGCACTGGAGAACCCTAAAATGCATAACATCCAGCTCTGAAACCACTTGGAATGTTCCTACATGATCTGAGCCCACATCTCAGACCAGTCGCACCTGTGTGATCCAGGAAAAGACACATACACTCTACTCTTAAGTTACCTCGTTGTAAAATTGGGGCGAAGAATAGACACGACTAGTCAGGAAGAAGAATTTAGTCATTTGCACTGTGCTTGCTCCCCTCCCTGCGGAGAATATAAATGTGAATGTGTGTTTCTGTTATGTAGATCGGTGCATCAGTAAATTGCTTTTCACTTTCTCTGATCAACATCAGCAACAATAATATTTTTTAAGCTAAGAAAATTTGAGTATTCCGATGGAGGAATTTCACTAGAAAAGTGGAAAACAATTGAGTTACAGGTATTAAGCCATATGTTAAAATATTATATGTTTTATTGGGGAAGGAAATAACATGTTACTCTCTGTGCATTTTAATTCTTTTATTTACCATTGATTTCCTACCTATTGTTTAACGGTTTAAACCTCTTCTTTTTTTCCTGTGTAGTCAAGTGCACATCATCGACCCCCTTAGCGTAGCTGAGAACATCATACTTGCGACAGCATTTTAAAGGATCCCACATCAAACGTGGGCAAAAGACTGTTTCCTGGCCCTGCTCGTCTCCTCACCTTGAGAGTCTGCCCCAGTCGCTCCCAACCTTAACCATCTCACCCCACTTTGAACTCGGGTGTATTTAGTATCTGTAACTCTCATCTGATTCTCATATACCACCCAATAACATTACTTATCTCTTTGTAAATTTAGATTACCACTTAAATGCTCCATTTTCCCTCATACCAGCGAATATTAATCGCTAATGCTGGTCAGAATTTTACTATGTACCAGGCACTGTTCTAAAATTATATGAGTTAACTTATTCAACATTTGAATGAACCCCATAAGAGAGGTACTATTACGTCCACTGCACATGTGAGGAAAACTGAGTGGTAGATGGAGGAAACATTTGCTCAACACCACAGAACCAAGTGACTAGGCTCCAAGGCTGCACCCTGAACTACTGAGTTTGAAAGCTTGGTAGGAATCAACACTGCCCCACGGCTCAGGAACCTCCAGCACCTAACCATGATTTGCATTCCATAAGGGACCTGGAAATGTCTTGTGCTTATTGCTCTGTGAAAACAAATCCTAATGATATGGGGGGGAAATTAAAAAAAAAAAGGCTGGGAAACTTTGATTCTACTAAAGCTATTTTTTAATTTTTTTTCCCCCTTATCTTTTCTTTCTTTTTCTTTTTCTTTTTTTTTTTTCAGATCCTGCCTCAGGTTTATTTGTACAAATAGCACGGAAGGAAACCAGCCCCATGCAGGCAGCATCCCAGGAATCACACCAGTCCTTCCATCTTCACTCACATGGCAGAGAGGCCTCTATGTAGAGCCTGCATGGGGGCCTGGGCACCTTTGGGAGCCTGAGCCTAAGCCTGAGCCAGAGCTGCAGCTGCAACCCAGGACTTGGTTTGAGCCTTGGCCTTGGCCTTTGGCTGGCAGAGCCTGAGACCCTCGGCAATGCTGACCCCACGCTTGGGGTCAGTGATGTAAGCAAGTTGACTGAGCTTGTGGCTGCCACCCTTTGAGATCTTGGTCTTGACCTCCTTGGGCTTCCCGAGGGCCTTGATAGCCTCAGCACATGCACTCATGGCCTTGGCGTTGCTGCCCTGCATCTTCTTCTGGCCTTTCTTGTGCTTCTTGGCAAAGCACATGCTCCTCAGGACCGTGGGATCTACCCCTTAAGTAATTCATATCGCCTGGCCAGCGTGGCTCAGTGGTTGAGCATTGACTCATGAACTATGAGGTCATGGTTGGATTCCCAGTCAGGGCACACGCTCAGGTTCTGCTAGATCCCCAGTAGGGGGTGTGCAGAGGCAACCAATGGATGTTTCTCTCTCATCATTGATGTTTCTATCTCTCTCTCTCTCTTCCTCTCTGAAATCAATAAAAAATATATTAAAAAAATAATTCCTGCCCTAACTGGTTTGGCTCAGTGGATAGAGCATCAGCCTGCGGACTCAAGGGGCCCAGGTTTGATTCTGGTCACGGGCATGTACCTTGGTTGCAGGCACATCCCCAGTAGGGAGTGTGCAGGAGGCAGCTGGTCGATGTTTCTCTCTCATCGATGTTTCTAACTCTCTATCCCTGTCCCTTCCTCTCTGTAAAAAAATCAATAAAATATATTAAAAAGTTAATTCTTCTTTTAAAAAAAAGAGGTTCATATCTTTGTGATTGAGGCTTCTTGATGCCGTTTCTGTGCCATTTTCGGGATTGGTTGTGCATGGTGTGGTTCTTGGACTCTGCCATATCTGCACCAAAGACTGTGACTCCCAGAGCCTCTTTTATTTCTATGCTAGAGGCCCACTGCATGAAATCCATGCAAGAATAGGTTTTCCTTCCCCCAGCTGTCGGCACTAGCTTCCCTCTGGGACCTGAGCTTCCCTCAGAGCCTGGGCTTTGTCTGGAAGGTCGTCTGGAAGGACATCGGGAAGGATGTCTGGTCTAATTAGCATATTACATTTTTATTATTATAGATTAAATTTAAAATTTTAGGTTGAGCTGACTTGTAATGAATTCAGAATCAAGGAGTGTTAATGTAAAAGGCTTTTCTGGCACTGATTTTTTTCTAAGTTATCATCCTGTGGTTTGCTGACTTAACTGTAGAAACATGGATAAAAACTCCCTATTATGCAACAAACCACTTCCGTTGTCTGTTTATTTATTTATCTGCAGTGTTTTAGCTAAACCTTTCTTCACTTGCAGTGTCATATAACTGCAACTGTTGGACTTCATGGAGCATAAATATCACAGATATGGAAAATCATGGACTTGACCAGATTTAGAGGTTAGAATCCTGTATTAGAACACCTCAGTAGGATGGTAGAAAGGATTACCTATATTAATATATGTAAAGCACTTTAAAAAGTTCCAAGCAAATATTAAGTGCTTTTAAAGTGTTTATTTTTATTACTGTTATTATTCTTAAACCCCCACAATGCTGGCAAGTATACTTAGTCCAGCCTTCTGCATTCAAAGGCTTCAACTCAGTTCGACCTGAAGAATAAGAAAATGAAACCTCTATTCTAATAAGAACATAAGAACTTAGATTTGGAAAGAAACCCAAATGTATCCTGCTCAATATATTGTCAACAGAGGCTGCAGTTGTTTGAAGATCTGACTGGGGCTGAAG